>NC_045561.1:33954968-34254968 GCF_009819795.1 Aythya fuligula
GTCATTCTGAGGCTATTTGAAAAACAAGTTGATTTTAGATATGATAGCTGTGAAACAAAATTTTTATTTTCTAATATAATCATTTTCTGTTTCTTAGCAGTTTCACTTTTATTAAATGTCTCCAAAATGATGTATTAATGCTAAGGATGTTCTATATGCAATTATCCTAGAACATGGAGCTAAATATTTTCCATGGTGAAAGACGCTGGATAAAACTTGTATCTGTTTTCTGTTTGCGATCTTTCAAAAAATGTTATTAATACTTCTATCTTTATCACAGTATATGCCATATTCCTCATATAGAACAACACTTATGCTTATAAAACCAAAACAATTATTTGTCTAAGGAAAGCATTTTCTACCATCTTTTAAGGTATTTTTCTGCCATTGTTTCTAAAAGTCCAAGTACCTTTAGAAAGACCATTGAGCTGAGAGCTTTGAAAATATATTCCAATTAAATATCCGTGTCTTACTTGTCTATCACATCCTGCTTCTTATTCAGTTCAAAACTCAGTGTAAAAGATTTTTGCTACCAAAATGTTAAAATACTGCTTTACTTAGTCTACAAGACATCTGGGAAATTATTGTAAAAGGAATCTAAGTTGCCTTTATATGGTCTGCTGTCATACTATAAATAGATGGATAGATTTCCTTCAAGATGAAAGCTGAAAGAGGAAAGATGAAATAATTGGTTAAGTAAAGTGACACTTTTTTTTTTTTTAACAATACATTTTAAATATTGTCGCTTTAGATAAAAAACAAGGACTTTCTTTAATTTTTAGAGGACAATAGAGAGTTATGTGGACAAACGTGTTGGAAGTACTTATGGACCTCCTGGAGGCAGAAAAATGACTGTCTTTATTGATGATATCAATATGCCAATTATCAATGAATGGGGAGATCAGGTACATTGTTAACTAGTACAATTTATTATCATACTGTTGCTATTTTTGCATATATGTAGAAGTCTGTGGACATACTCAAAATTTTAATTTACTATTAATTGTTAATGCTTTCTAATTATGATGTATTTATGGAATGAAAAAAAAGAAGTAGGTTAAAAGTGTCATACCTTACATTATTCCACTTTCTCATATTTTTCTAAGACTAAATAAAAGCATTGCTGTACTAAAATACCATATTATTGTTAAAGTTTGACACTAATTTGATAGTACCAGTAAGCAAACTTCCTGCCAAACAGAAGTGTGATACCTTGCAAAAAGTAATAAAGGCTGTGTCCAACTTAAAAGGTAACAAATTGGCTTGCAAATTGATTAAACATTTTTGGCTTTTGATGAGCCATTGTCTACAGTTTGGGTTTGTAGCATTCGTATGCCTACACAGATCCCAAATCAGGCAAAACTATTCAATAGTTCCTTCCAATAGTAAGTCTGAAGTCTTTCTAGACCAAGATGCTAGGTTTTCTGGAATTACTATGATAATGTAAAGGGCCAGTATGCTTATCATTACTTTCTTCAATTTGCTCAAATGGGAGACCCATGTACAGATTTGAATCCTTTGGCTGTCTGGCTGTGAGGCTCTGAGCTTGGGTTAAGAGTAATTACAGCATTAAGCTTGTTTGTTTATAGTATGGGGAGTAGGTTTCTTTCTGAGAGTGGGCTTGAACAAATATTTAAGTGGCAGTAGGGATCTAAGTAAATTTGTATAGTCGAAATAGTTCCTTTTCTTCACTTTAGAAAGCTGTTTTTGTAAAAATTGAAGCCAAGTGTGTGTTTTTAGTCTCTCTGAACTGCAATTTGGCCTTTTACCTAAATGCTAGCCTATATCAATTATTTTGTTTGCATCATTTGCTCTCACTTAAGATCTTTTTTTTTTTAAATGATTATTATTATTATTATTTTAATTTAAAGTAGCATTACATAATCCACAACACTGACCTGCTTAACCGTAGTCTATAATGTGGGCAAGTGGCTGTGTTTGAGGCAAAATCCTTACAGGCCCAGGCATTACTCAGTAATAGGAAGAACCTCAGTTACGGAAGGATCTCTATCTTTGATCATGGTCCCAAGATATTTCTCCAATATTTTTTATGGGATGATGGTTTGTGATGAGTGCCCTGTTGCACTTCATGGCTTTGTTGGAGCACATAAGGCTTGCTAATTATTGTTGGAGCAGTTGCTATAGTGGTAACTCTATGGTGCCTCCAGATCCATACAGATGCTGTAGAGTAAAATACAAAGTGAATAGTCTTTTCAGAATAAGCAGATTTCTGTTTTAGAAAAGAATAAGGTGTTTTGCTTCTAAGGATTCCCAATGGAAGACTAAATGCACAATTTGAAACTCTGAAGCTGAACACCTGATAGCAAAATATGGAACTAATACGTGCACATTTTGTTTCATATTATGTGGTAGTCCGGTTCTGAAATAATATTTCTAGTTTTAGAATCACATAAACCAAGATCTTCCATATGACTAAGGAACATAATTTACTCTGAGTTTAGATTAAAATTCTCTAGGGATTAATGGTAAAGTTACAAGAATAAACTAAATTATCACCGAGTACATTTTGGTTTGCCTTTCTAATGTGTATGTTACATAAACTTACAGATAACAAATGAAATTGTTCGTCAAATGATGGAAATGAAAGGAATGTACAGCCTGGATAAGCCTGGAGACTTCACTACAATTGTAGATGTACAATTAATAGCAGCAATGATACATCCTGGAGGAGGCCGTAATGATATTCCCCAGCGTTTAAAAAGACAGTTTTGTATATTCAATTGTACATTGCCATCCAATGCATCCATAGACAAAATTTTTGGTACTTATTTTTCTTGTTTTAGCATGGATTAAAAAAAAAAAAAAAAAAAAAAAAGATTTAAAACTTATAAAACTATGTTCTCTCTCTCTCATCATGCAAATGTAAAGTGCTTCCAGTGAAACAACTGAAGATATATTACAGCAAAATAATGCCATGGAACAGAAATGAACCCCTCTAACTGCTTATCTTTCTTATTAATGATTTTTCTTGTCTAAAATCAGAAAGTAATCGTGATTTCCTGGAAGATTATAAGCACTGCTGTTAACATGTAATACATCTGCATTGCCTGAAGAACCTTCTGTTGCTGGCGTTCTTTTAACTTTGTCACTATGGCATATTGTTAAATGTTAGCAGTCACCAACAGGTGTCCATGCTACCTGTTTAGAAAAGTCGTGGATGAGAGAGACAATTATTTGATCTATAATTTAAAAGCAAATTAGTTTTAACTGTATTTTTGGAATATTGCTCACAACTTACTTTATTTTATCCTGCATCTTGAGATTAATTGTTTATTCCATTTTATCTTTTAAGGTGTTATTGGTTGTGGATACTTCCATTCATGTAGAAATTTCAGTCCTGAAGTATGTGATATGGTGAAAAAATTGATCCCGACGGGTAGAATATTGTGGCAGTGGACAAAGGTATAAATTATAGGGAAAATTTTATTATCAGTCTGAAAAGAGTGCCTGTTAGTCTAACTTAGGCACATATTCCTTAAGAACATATCTGTAGCAAGAAGAAAACAGGAGAAAGATGAGCTAAAAATTGTTGGAGAAAGAATCTGGAAAATACTAGATTTTAGTATATAAGGTAGATGAATGGCCGTATCAGTTCATTCATTCCTATAGTTTTATTCATGTTACCCAAAGCTTTAATCACTACAACTTAGGAATAGGGTGTTTAATTCTTTATAATTGATCACTTTTAATTTATAAAGCCCAGAGTAACATATGAAATAATTACACATTCTAAGAGTTGGGTTTTTGCATTTAGTGCAAGATCATGCCTCCAAACAGATCAGATATTTTTGATGACTTCTTAGAAAGAGTTTGCCCAAACTATTATGTGTGAAAATTAGTGTTATTTTTTTTCTTATTTCAATAAGTAAATGTTTATTTATGAATGTACAAGTTTTGTTATTCTCATTTCTTTCTAAATGCTACTGATCTTGAATATTAACAATATTTTTCTTTAGACAAAGATGCTGCCTACACCATCTAAATTCCACTATATATTCAACCTTCGAGACCTTTCTAGAATCTGGCAAGGAATGTTAACTATAAAGTCAGAAGAATGCATGAACAGCACTGTCCTTCTAGCACTTTTTAAACATGAATGTACTAGAGTAATTGCTGACAGGTATCATTTTATATCGACTTAGTTTAACCATACATTTTATGCTCATACACATTACATTTGTTAACATGACAAATATTATTAGGCCAATATGAAACATGTCTTATTCTGCATGTCTGCACTGTGGTATCGTCTCAACAAACATTATGTTATGTGCTGATAGATTAGACTAGTAACTGGTGGGAGAACTCTGAAACTTCAAATAACTGTTTAACTGAAACTCTTTTCAAAACTGTTTTTATTTTTTATTTTTATTTTTATTTTTTTTGGAAAACTTATCTTTGGCTACATGCAGTCAGTTCCTCTGTGAAAGAGAGGATTTTACAGTGTCCTAAATTTATACAGTGACCCATAGACTGCACTATAAAATTGCTCTGATCTCCTTACAGAAAAAATCATCACATCCATATGATTAAAAAAGTTTGTCATCAAAATCTGCCTTAAATGAGTGATAAAATCAGCACATTTGTCAGCTGTATGTTTTAAATATTCAGTAATGTTTTTGTCTACAGTTTCAATTTCTTGTGAAATTCCAGATAAAGTGATGTAGCTGTCAGTAAAAGTCAACATATATCCACAACTACTGTGGATTTTAACTAATACAATTATTTCTTATCTGAGGAAGGGCCTTCATATTTATTATAAAATTAATGTTTTAAAATTAAAACGGTAAAGCTAAATGTTTACTTAAAAATATGTATGTGTATTTCATTACACTGCATTTTCTTTTTAAAGTGAAAACAATGAAAAATATTTTGCCATAGATATAAAAAGGCATATTGTGCTGTTTTTGCTTTTAATTAAACCTAATGGCCTTGAAATATCAAGTGCTTAAGAATTGTCATGAGTGGATATTTTTCAGTGCTGTAGAAGTCTAAAATGGGATTTATTTTAAGATGTCAAGTATATAAATATGTTCTGGTGCAAATAATTTGGCATTGTAGCTGTTAAGGTTCATAATTGCATTGTATTTAAACACAGTCAGGCTTAGTCACTATTATTCCTGTAACCTGCAAACATAAAGGAAAGAGCAAAGGTACAAAAGAATTATCTCTTGAAAAAAAAGCTCCTTATAAAAGGACAAAGTGAAATCTTCATAAACATACTTTAGCATATGGACTTTTGCATGCACTCAATTGAAAGAGAAACAAAACAAGTAGGATACATAAAGCTTTGAGATATATTACACATACCTGAAACTAGTGGTTGAAAAACCAGCCCTTCATTACAGGTCAGTGTTAGAAAGAGTTCTAAGCAAAACTTAGGCCACTATCAAACAGTTTTAGTTACAATTTCTGCCAGTATCTTTTAGAATCCCTCATCTTCTTCCATGAAAGCTCTGAATCAGCTGGCAGGTGCCTTCTGATTTTTCATGGGAAGTTACATTAACAAATGGGAGTGAATACCAAGGAAGTAAAATTGCTTTTTATGAGTTCTAATATCCCAGAGGAATTCTATTTTGAAATTAGAAATTTCTAGTTTGAAATTTGAAAGCCCTACTCACTTTTTCCTCTTTCCTTAGATATGTTTGATGAGTTTACAAAATGAATGTAGCAAATCTAAAAGGAAATCTTATCCATCATTTTCCATCATTTAAAAATAAAGGCCAGAGTTTTCTGGTGATTGTCACCATTGCTTATCTCATTGCAATTTCAGAGGGAGCACTATAATAACATAAATTATGCTATTCCAGTGCTGGTCAAAAGGATAGAAGGGAAGCTTGGCCCTGGTTATTTGGGAAATCATTCAGCTTTTCTCATTCTTTTTCATCTGAGAAATTAAGTGTTTTGTCATTACCTACTTCTAGAGAAAAGCTGGAGATTAGTGTTTTGTTTTGTTTAGTTTTTCTCTGTTCTAGTGACTGGCTATGATACTTGCAGAACATTGAAAATATTTAATTTCTGTGAATATTGATTAATCATTTTTTGTAACTGTTGTCTGATATGTATTGCATATGTATTTTTTCAATGAAATGTTACAAAATTTGTTATTTTTTAAAGTATTTAATTATGTTTTCCTCCTTATATAACTAATATTTTAAAGCTATTTTTTTTTAATTATGCTAATCTATGATTTTTAGATTTATTACTCCTGAGGATACAGCATGGTTTGATAAAACTGTTACTAAAGCAATTGAAGAATATGTGGATACAGGTGTAACTGTTTTCCAAGAAGAGCGATATTTTGTAGATTTTCTGCGGGACATACCTGAACCAACTGGTGACGAACCAGAAGATTTTGTATTTGAAGCTCCAAAAATTTATGAGGAGGTATTTTCATTTTGCACCTAAAATACTCAGCACCGAAGTTTTCCTTTAATTATTAAGTACATTATATATAACTTACATCATATGGAAGCTTTGTTGAATACCTGCCACATTTTCTGTGAATCTGCTTATACATATTTTTGGGTTAGTATGCAATAAGTCATTTCAGCAACATTAAAATATATATATTAAAATATGTTTAAGTTAATGATGCTATACAAATGTACTTTATTCATTCCTTCTTTTTCCTTCACCTTTCCCCTTTTTTTACAGCATTAGCCAAAAAATTTCTGCTTACACACAGGTACAATCACTGAAGTGAATTAACAAGATAATTTCATGATGTGTGCCCCAAACAAGAACTCAAGTTTATGCATAAAGATGCCAGCAGCGTTTTAAGTTCTGAAGGGCTCTGCTAGCATTGTTGCTGATCTTTTCTTTTTTTTTTCTTTTTCTTTTCCTTTTTTTTTTTTTTTAATATATAATTTGTAATCTTTCAGGTTCCAAGCTTTGAATTTCTTTGTGAAAAATTGCAAATGTATCAGAGACAATACAATGAATGTATTAGAGGATCATTTCTTGATTTGGTGTTTTTCAAGGATGCAATGACACATCTTATTAAGGTTTGGGTTTTGTTACTTTTGTATTAGTTTAACTATTGCCATAGTGATCCTGAGTTGGACAACTTATGCTTGGGGTGCATAGTCTGAAAAGCAGCTCCTATCCCCAAATTTGTTTGCTTTCTTTCCCTAGCCATTTGAAGGAACTAGAAAAGACCCAAAGTCATTTTGCCTCTTTGCATATTTTGTAATAAATGCCTTATTTTAAATATTTTTTTAAACTTCTGGTTGTTCAGAAGTATACAGATTACCCTCAGTGGGAATGGTGAGGTCACAAAGAGGTACATTTGTCTTTTGTATATACATTTTTTTAATCTTTAAGAATTCAAAAGACACTTCAAAGGTAGCTGTACCTGACAAGTGACCAAAGCAGTGTGAGGTAGAATCTGACTGGATGAGAGACGAGAAGAGAGATAAATAAATAAGGAGTGTAGTGGAATGTTGTAGGGTATTCTCAGTTCACGATCAAATGAATCCCTTTTCAGAACAGAAGATACAAGGGAAGAATTCATACCAAGTCAAAATTGAATTTGGAGGGGAAAAAAAGGCTAAGTGTAGATTTTGTTTGAAGCAGTGTGCCTCTGGTTTAAGAAGATGTGTTAGTTACCTCAGAAATTTCTTAAACTTGGTAGTCTGTTTACTGAAAGACATGTAGAAGCTGTATGAAAACCAAAAAAGAAAAAGAGAGATGTTGTATTATTCACTAGTTAACCTAAAGTGAATTAAATTATTACCTTTTCTTTGCATCTGAATGGGAAAAAAATATGTAATTCAGTTCAAGTGGTAGTAGGTGAAGCCCTGTTGTGACTGCAGTAATGATAAATTTTGCCACCCTTGTAACAATAATAAAATAGAAGTCTAAATATGAAATTGTCTAGGTAGGCTCAGAAGGAACTGCATGTAAAACCAAAATTAATTTACTTGAAGGAAAAAAATGAATATAATTCAAAGGCTTGATATAGGTGCCCATCTTTTCTTTTTGTACATAATTTATATGAGGAATGAAGCAAACTGTAGCATCCAACAGTAGTAGTGCACTAATAGTGCACTAATAAAACTGATAAAGCCAAGAAATGTGTCATGTCATATATATAGAGGAGTTCTGAGGAGGGAAAAAAAAAAAAAAAAAAAGCAATTAGATAATAAATTTGTAATCCAGCTTTTGTATCTGAGAGATTTATTAATGAAACTACTTCAAAGGAAATATTAAAAGTAAATAAAACAGAAAATCACAGTTAAACTATAATTTAGTGTTTCTTCAACTGAAAAATCCAAGTATTTCAAACTCTTAAAATTAATGTAGTATATTTCATTCTTCTACATTTTTTTAATTTATAGTTTTGAACATAGTCAGGATGTAGATGTAGATTACAGCTCAAAATGTCTGCCTTTATTGAAATCCTATTGATACCCTTAATTATAATCATTCTATAGTCTTACAAGAGAACTCTTTCATTTCAGTTACACAAAATTCCTAAAGAATGTTCCTCTGAGAAGTTGTCTTCAAAACTTAGTGTCTTTTTAATACTCTTTATGTTTAATTTGATTAAATTCAGTTGTTTTATAACAGAATTTTAATTTTGCTAATGAATATTTTTATTTTTTTTAATGTACTATTATTCTATTTTTCCAATACAGATATCCCGGATAATTCGGACAGCATATGGAAATGCTTTACTTGTTGGAGTTGGTGGTTCTGGAAAACAAAGTCTTTCAAGGTTGGCCTCCTATATTGCTGGCTATAAAATATTTCAGATCACTTTAACCAGGTAAGAAATGTGAGACGTGTATATAGGTGCAATTTATACTGCTGTTTTCTCTTTACACAATAATAATAGTATGTTTTTAACAGCTTGTCTTTTTCATTTTGTGACCAATTAAAAATGGAAATTGAAAAAAATAATTTATATCTGATTTGTGTACAATATTGGAGGAAGTTTGAGCTCTAAAAGATGAAACGTGTTAGCTATTCCCAAGACAAAATATGTGTATTTACAAAGGGGTCTTCCACTATCATTTGTAAAACACTAATCTGGAAATAGCAGTATTCTGTGTTATTTTGAACTACCACATCATGTTTCTTATTACTTGTAGATCCTATAATGTAAGCAATCTGTCAGATGATTTAAAACTTCTGTATAGAACAGCTGGAGCAGAAGGAAAAGGCATTACTTTTATTTTCACTGATAACGAAATAAAAGAGGAGTCATTTTTGGAATACGTGAATAATCTACTGTCTTCAGGAGAGGTAAGTCTCATTGTGACAGACAACGTACTTCACAAGCAGGAAACTGGAGAAACCATTCTCCTTAATTTCTATTTATTTTCATAATAAACTGTGGAATTGATAATGATTAACCCTAAAATGTGTCAACGTTTAAGAGAAAGAGTGCTCTTGGTGTGGACTGCCTGTATCTGTATTTTAATACAAGGCAGGAAAAGACCAGAAAAGCATTACCTTGAGTATTTCAGTAGCTTTTGTTAAATGAAGATTCACTGGCCAGTCAAGATCTGTATTCTTTCTGAGTTAGAATTTTTAGATTTTAATGGAGTTAAATGAAGTATAAATCAGGAACAAATTTGTTTTTAATATGTCTAAACTGTGGAGTTTATATAGGCATATATGTTCATATATGCAGAGAGATATACAGGTGTAAACAGAAGAGTATTTACAAACTCTATATCCATGCAATTTATTTTCTTATCAATTTTAATTTTATATAAAGATTTCTAATTTATTTGCTCGGGATGAACTGGATGAAATCACTCAAGGACTAATACCAGTGATGAAAAAAGAGATGCCTCGGTGTCCTCCTACATTTGATAATCTTTATGAGTATTTTTTAACTCGGGCAAAGAAGAACTTGCACATTGTCCTCTGCTTTTCTCCGGTAAGTTTTTATATCTGTCTTCCTTGCTTCCATTAGCAAACTATCCTGTAAATTGTGAAATAATTATTTCAAGTTTGTATTTCTGAGGAAATATAAAGGCACATTGAAAGACTACCAAAATCTGGGGTATAATTGCTGGTATAATAAAAGTAATAGTATAATTGTTAGAACTTAAAAGCAAAATACTTTAAAGATGAATCACTCTCTTCATGTTAGCTTGATTTTCATTTTTTTCCTCCTGCTGTATTCTTGCCTAATTAAAATCAATGTATGCAGATTTCTGAAATTCTTGCTTGCAACTTGAAAGAAGAATTTCATTTTGAAATATTAAGAAAGATTCATTTTTGTCATTAGCTTCTTCAAAATTGGTAAAATATTGAATGTAGCAAATGTAACAAAATATTTAACAGAAAAGCCTATGCAAGGTGTTCTAAATAGAAAATTAGCAAGAAAAAAAATAGATTACTAGTTTATATGCATTAAATATTTTGATCAACCTAATTTAGATATTGCATCCTAAATTAACAGTGTTACTCTCTTTAGGTTGGTGAGAAGTTCCGTGCACGTTCATTGAAATTTCCTGGGCTCATATCTGGATGCACCATGGATTGGTTCAGTCGATGGCCTAAGGAAGCTCTTGTAGCTGTAGCCAGTTATTTTCTTTCAGAATTTAATATGGTCTGCTCTGTATCAGTTAAAACACAAATTGTAGAAACCATGGGTCTCTTTCATGATATAGTTTCAGAAAGCTGTGAGAATTATTTCCAAAGGTAATATATTTATATAAATATAATAATCCCCCTAATATTGCTACTGATAGTGTTTTTGAATTCAATGTGTTGTATGAACCAGTAAGTCTCTTTTAAGGCTAATATGAAAATGAAAGTGCTATATCAATATATTCAAAGGCCATAAAAATAATTACTATCAAATCGCAGATTTGTTATCTTCCTTCCTACTATTCCTCATCTTTAAATTTGCTTACGTGGATAAAAGTAATACAACTGAATGTGAGGCTTTGCATTATGAAGAACATTGATTCTGACTGATTTAAGTGCTTTTTTTATATTACCATCTATTGCCAGATTGGCAACATATTAGAAGTAACCAAATTGCTGTATAATTGAATATATGTACAAAGTTGACGTTGCCAATATACCATGTTTTAGGTATCGAAGAAGAGCCTATGTAACACCTAAATCTTATCTCTCTTTCATCAATGGATACAAAGACATTTATAGTGAAAAGTTAGCAAGTATTAATGAACAAGCTGAACGTATGCAAATTGGTAAGCAAAATATGGATAAAGATATGTCTAGGGAAATATGGATTTGTCTATGGATATCCTTGCTATACAATCTGAATGCCTCATTACAGATTTCTGTTGAGCAATGAGCTATTTTTACATGTGGTCATTTTATAAATGGGGATCTTAAATACAGAAAAGTATGGTTCATATTTCTTATAATTTTGAATATCTGTTTGAAATGATGTAATTTTTACATTTAGAATAGTACTTAATGGGTTCAGAGTATAGTTGCAGTTTTCTGCAATTTGCATCTAGACATATTTTTATAAATTGAAAAAACAGTAGAACAGCTCAGGAAACCTGATTTTTATGGGGGAAAAAAAAAAAAAAGATACGTTTTTTCAATTTAACAGCATAGAGAAACATCTACATGATAAGATTTTTCATAGAAAGGCAAAAATATATACTTTTTAGATAACGATTAATGATGCAACTGATACACTTCACATGAAGAAAAGAATAAGAATGTGATTGTGTTTGTCTTCTGCAGCACTGATGCTCAGAAAAATCACATCTGTCAGTTTATGGGCAACCATTACAAAATCACAAGAACACTTGGTCATCCCTGACTCCAAATGTGCTCCAGTTTACTACATTTTACAGAATGATCTCAGAAAGTTTGTTATTAATTATTTAGCTATTTCACGTGTCCGTACTTTAATCCTTAGTCTTTCATAACTTAATGTCAAATAGATTTAGAAGGTTAGAAAGATTAACCTTGAAAGTTGTTTCAAGCTGTTAGGAGATTATCCTGATAGGGGATTTAAATGTTATGTTGTCAAAGTCAGTTGAGATAACATTGCTTGTTGCATCTCCTTATTGAGATGTCGTTGCTGTACGTAATAATGTCAGGGCCAATTCAAGGTGCTTGTAAAACAGCAAAAAATGTGAGAAATTCCATGATCAGTACTGCTTTCTAGAAAAAACCTGGTTTGAGTACACTGAATGAGTGCTCATCAGCCCAAGCAACACATTTTGAAAGATATAAATAACTCTTTTCTTCTGCTTTGTCACTTTGGATGAACAATCTTGTAACACACATGAGGAAAAAAATATGTCTGGGGAAAGGAATGTTTTAAACAACTTTGTTGTTGTTTCACAGTGAGTGTCTTTAGTGAATATACCTTTTGACTTTATTGTTGAAAGTGGCAAAGTAGTGGCTCTTTTGTTAAGGAATAATAAAGAGCCCGTGGAATGGCAGTAGCTTGATTGTGAGGCAGCTGTGACAGAGAACAGGAGATGTCCTAGGAGAGAGTGCTTTTCTGTGTAAAATGTGGTAACAGAAGTGGAGAGAGAGAACAGAAAAAACACCACACATGAGATGCATCAAAGGTGTAATTGCAAGAGTGCTTGGACTCTAGTCTTTAAGGAGAAAGGATGCTGAGGAAATTGCTTCCAGGCAAGCTGTAAGATTTTTAAGATTCAGTTGTGAAGAGGAGAGAAGAAGCTAGAGAGGATTCAGCATGCAGTGTGGAACTCAGCCAAAAATCAGTGCTCATATCTATGAGCAACAGAGGAGAGAAAATAGAGATGCGTGGGACAGACTGAATATGTAATAAGACTAGAGGAGCAAACACCTCTCTTTTTGAGCAGCTGCGTAAGGCTAAAAGGCCTCTATGGATTGTTGCTTCAGCATATATGGGAGTATTATTGGACTGGCCCTGAACTATGTGGACATAGTTTTTTTTGTTGTTGTTGTTTGTTTGTTTGTTTGTTTGTTTGTTTTTTGTTTTGTTTTTCTGTGCTTTCTGTCACCAGAGATAAGAAAAGCTCCAATATGCACAAGCTGGAGGCTGTAATCTTGCAGTGACTTTTGAGCCTACTTTTGGTGACTCTGCTTTGGGGATTCGGTCATCTGTGCCTTCACAAAAGCTGCGTGAGATTCAACAGGTTGAATCTCACATTTCATGCTGAATTCCATATTGATGAAACTAGCATCCAGTCTAACTATAAAATTATCTCTGAAGATGGGCCATGTAACTTCTCACTTTCTGGAAAGAACTCCCAGTCAGAAGGCAATCATGGATCCAAATACTGATGTCATTTTCTAATTCAATGTTACAAGTGCAGTATAAGTCTGATTTTCTGATCATTTTGTGTCTTTTTGAAACAACATATCCTCAGCACACCACTTTTAGGTACCATTTACATCTATAACAAACCAAAACTAAAAATTTTCCGATTTCTTTTTGAAGACTCAAGCTTGTTTATTATCATTTGGTACCCCATGAAATTATTTATATCTATGAAAAATGAATTTAAAGCACAATCAAGTTAGTATGACTTTTATGCACTTTCTTTGTCATGAAAATTTGAAGAAGAGCAAAAGATACAAGTTATTTGGTATCCAGAACTAGATTATATTATGTAATTAGGAAAAAATAGTTTTCATTTTTCTGATTTTTATCTTTTAATTAATAGGTCTGTCTAAACTGATGGAGGCCAGTGAATCTGTTGCTAAGCTCTCTCAGGAACTTGCTATTAAGGAGAAGGAACTGGCTGTGGCATCTGTAAAGGCAGATGAAGTAAGGATTAAAGTGCTAAATAGCAAAAGGCAGTGGATAGCATTAGGATATATAGTGGGGTAAAGTGGTATGGCAGAAGTCTCTCATAATTTGTATAAGTCAATAAATGTGCATTGTGGTCTAAATAGAGGTTTTGCCCCTGTGCCAGCAGTCAGTAAAGCACATACTTTTGAAACAACAGAGGCTGGGATTATACTGGCTGGGTGGGAGTTCATAAACATATTCAAAGACTGTGTTTCTTCCTTGTTTTCCTCTCATTTATTTCCACTCCTATAAGCATCGGGCTTAATTTTTTGCTTCACATGTTGTTTATTTCTCTGCGCGTTTGACTAAAGGTTATTAAATTTGGTGTTATAAGTGCACTTATTTGCCGATGAGTTAATGAATGGCAATGGCACTTCAGTATTTCAAAATTGCTTTTCATAATTCATCCAGCTTTAGTTCAGTTTCGTATTTTGTTTTTACATTACCAAGGTGTCCATATATTCATGAGACTGGTGGTCTGGCATATATCAAATATTACTTTAGGCATTCTGTTTTCTGAAAGATACCATAATATTCTGATGGTGCATATATAATATGCACTAGAGAGCAAACCTTTTGCCAGTGATTGCTAAGGGACAACCTGCATTCTTCATAAGATAGAAAATGACAGAAAAGGGATGAATTCACACTGCTCACAATTGAAGAGTATGATAGATATTTGTATTTGATATGCATTTTGGAATATTTGTCTGACAATAATTGTTTACATAGCCTCTGGGATGTCAACTTTTTAAATAGGGTACTGCCTATGAGTCATCATAAGTAGAAGATATATGGACAAAATAAAAGAACAGTTATTTATTTAAATTAAGTGTGATATTATTTATATGCCATATATTTTTTTCTTTCCACTTAGTATTGAGCCTGTAGAAATCAGAATTAGATTTGACCAAAAAAAAAAAAAAAAAAAAGAGGGATTTTGTTTTTTATCTATTATTTCTTTTCACAGCTATTTGAGAACATTATTTATGTCTGGTAAATGCACTCAGAATGCTGGTCTAATGCTGACCCTACAGATAATCCTGAAAAAAAAAAAATATATTCTGACACCAACTCTATGTCACATGTACAATAGAACTAAAAATACATGTACTGAAGAATAAAGACACAAATGGATAACAATTCTGTGGATTCACTGGGTTTTTCTTTCAATAGACTAGTTAAAAATGAGTTGTCTTAGACTAGAGAAGTAAAAGGAAGGCTGAATGTTCATGAAGACAGTTTGCCATCCTCCATAGTTCGATTAGCTATTTTATTTTTATCTTTATTTGCAGAATTATTGTGGAAAAAAAAAAAAGCAAATAGTTATTGTATTGGAAAAGTATAGATTCAAATCAGATGAAAATCCATCATAGAATAAAAAGAAACAAACAAAAAACAAGCTTTGAAAGCCACTGAAAGGTCTTTTATCCATTTAAAAAAAAAAATCAATTTTACCGTCTAACTCCTGCTGAGAGACTACTCCAATTTTTCTTTGTGAGGATTCTGTAAATGATAATCATTTTGATTCCATGCTTTATAGGATTAGGATTTATCAGATTTCTGGGGTTAGCCTTATATATATATATTTTTAAAATATCCTTATATATCTCTTGTAGCTGATATCTTAATCACTCGTTCCACCATTTTGATGCATGCTTTTCATGTGTTTATTAACAACTCCAGGTACTAGCAGAAGTCACAGCAAGTGCTGAAGCTGCATCTAAAGTAAAAAATGAAGTCCAAGGTGTGAAAGATAAAGCACAAAAAATTGTCGATGAAATCGATTTAGAAAAAGTGAAAGCAGAAAGTAAACTGGAGGCAGCTAAACCAGCATTAGAAGAAGCAGAAGCTGCATTGAATGTGAATAAATTTCTTACATTTTCATTGGCTTTGTGCTATTTGAGTCACCAGTGAAAGAAAGGCTAGTTTCACCAATGTGCAGTTGTCAGTTGTTTTTGACTGCTGACACCAGTTTATCACTGTAGGTGGTGATGTCTCCGAATGTTTATGGAGTGTGCAATTTCTTTCTAAAAACACAGAGATTATTTTGTAGTGATTGTCCCGTTTTTACCTTACTAATTGATCTTTGTCAGGCATAAATCTTTCCCAAAGTTACAGATGCATTTAGAATTTAGAATCTTGATATTCTGAATTAAAAAGAATAATTCTTGTTCTATTTTTTTTTAATTATTATTTTTTTTCGTACTTAACTAGTTGTATATTCCTTTTAAGAAAGAGGTGTATAAGGCTGTGTCAGCCTTCACTAAAAAATCATTAAAACTGGAGAGAAAGAAAAAACAAAGAGGATCCAGGGAATCAGAATCAGAGTTAAGGAATTTTGAGGCACTGCTGCACTCTATAATTTAATTTCATTATTCTCCTTTGAACAGGAGAAAAAACTTTAAAAACTTAAACTTTGAACTTAATAACTTAAGAGCTCTGAAATCAAAAATCAGTAATGTATTGCATGGTTAAGGACTTCTGTTCCACTTACCAGAACCTATGTGACAAAACCATAATGAGTGGAAAAAGTAAGGAAAAGTGAGTGTTGTTTACTCTTATACTGATAGATAACAATATAAATAAAACTTTCAAAACCACTCACAAAATGCACTTTTATAAAATATGTGTACTCCTGCGCTATCCTGTGGATTCTATATTTTATCTGTAACTACTCTTTCCAGACAGTGGCATGCATGTATTTTGCAGACACAAATTAATTCCTTAGTTTAGAAGTTTTAATCATTTATTATTTTTGTTTGAAATATTATTAAACTAAGCAAAGTGTCAGTGATGCTACTAGGAAATGAATTTAAAATAACAATATGTCATACCTATAATAGCTTAGAAAGCAACAAAATAGATCAAATTTATCTCAGAATAAATGATGACAACCCTTAAAAATCCAAAATATTGTTATACCAAGGAAAGTGTTTGTACTTAAGTACTCTGCAAGTTATTATACTCTTCTTCAGTCACGTAGATTGCCAAGTTAATGCTGTAGTTCTATTTATTTAAAATTTAATTTTGAGTGCTATCTTTAACACTGAGAAAATATTCACATCTAATATGTATTTGTTAAAAGTATTTATGTTTTATATAACTATAACATTCAGTAAAGTAAGCCCAGTAACTCATATTTTGTATGTTCTTAATATAACTTACCTCAGAGAAAAGTATGACAAATAATATTAAAATCAAGATATTTAATAGGAAAATATGGCAATGGTATTGAGGTATACAATGTATTGTTACATTTTTCTTGAAATAGACGATCAAACCAGTGGATATTGCTACTGTTAGAAAACTTGCAAAACCTCCTCACCTAATTATGAGGATCATGGACTGTTGTCTGTTACTGTTCCAAAAGCCAGTAGATCCAGTTACCATGGATCCGGAAAAGCCTTGCTGCAAGCCATCATGGGGAGAATCATTAAAAGTAAGTGGAGTTTTCAAATTGTGTTTCTTAAAAATCAGAAGTAGCATCGTACATATCAGAGGATTTATGATGTCATTTACTCAAAGCAGGAAATAAGTTTGTAAAAATGCAAATGTGGTTTTAAGATGCATATAGAATACAAATAGAATTTGTTAGCAGTTAGTAAGAGAGTTGCTTAGAGGATTGTGTTGGTCCAGTTCCATGTGACCTTATACCTGAAAAAGAATTATTGTTGTCAGTAGTACTTCCTTCTAATGTTCTCATAAAATGTGTTTGTCTCTCATTCTATGTATATTTACCATGCATAAGGTACGGCTATTCTGGAACATCCCTCTTTCTCTTTGTGAATTTGCAGGCTCAGAATTAAACATTTTTTTTTCTGTTCTCCAGACTTCTTGATTGTTTGACTAAGAGATATAAGGTGTTTTTTTTTTTTGCTTGTTTGTTTTTTTGTTTTGTTTTGTTTTGTTTTTCCCCCATTCTGCATTTCAGTATTTTTGGCCCAGATTCCTTGAGCAGATGGCCATATCTTCTAGCCTTTATCTCTCTCTTCTCTTACGCTCTTCTTTCCATGCCTTTTCCTGCCATTCTTTAATTTTTCTTCTACCTCTATTAGTATATTAATTTGCAGTTATTGCTGCCCCAAAGTTGTCATGCAAATGAAGAAAAATTGCATACCTTGGATATGAATAGAGCTCTCACTTTTTGTTTAAGCTTGCCCAGACACTAAGAAATCACCAATCCTTTTCATTTTCCATGGACATAATGAAATGGGATAATCAGTTATTCCATGACTTGGTTTTAACATGTTAAGCATTTGTTAGAAATTTTTAAAACCAATGGTTTCCCTTTCCTGAACTTAGATCACATTTCAAAAATGCATAAGCTGGTTTTATTGGCATTCTTTAGGTAAATTACAAGTGTATTTTTGAGGCTGTATCTTGGCTGAAATTTTTACGAAATGCTGCTTTTTAAATGCTTCCTAAATGGCAAAGCAGCAATATGATATAGAAACTACATTCACTGAAGTATAATTTCTTAAAACTTTAGAATTGTTGAAGCATGTGGTAGGAGATAGAACTGAATAGAACACCCTTGTAATAATAACTGCATGAATTACCTCCTTTTTCAGAAGAATTTTGGGAACTCCCTTCCATCCTACATTCCATCCATCCATCCATCCATCCATCCATCCATCCATCCATCCATCCATCCATCCATCTGACATACTCACCTATAATCAACCTTTTGGTAATAAAATGAGTAAAGAGACTACAAATATCCTGCCTTCTTTTTTTGCAGCTTATGAGTGGCCCATTCCTGCAGAGTCTCCAGCAGTTTCCTAAGGACTCAATCAATGAAGAAACAGTAGAATTACTTCAACCTTACTTTAACATGGAAGACTATACACTGGAGAGTGGTAAAAAGGTGTGTGGTAACGTAGCGGGACTCCTGTCTTGGACACAAGCCATGGCGATATTTTATGGTGTTAATAGAGAAGTCTTACCTCTTAAGGTAACACATCACCTCTATCTTTGTGTTTTATTTCCATGTAATTTAATTTCATTTACTTTAATCATCATAATATTTATTTATTTTTAAATATGTAAATAAATTGATTCAGACATAACTGCCTGCAGAATGTAGTGGCTATGGATGATATGAGTAGGAAAAAAACAAACAAACAAACAGTATCCTCCTCTTGAGTCTAGGCACAACACAGAACAATTTAGTTTAAATGAAATTTAGGAGAGATTAACTATACGATGAAAAGTAGTATTCTTACTGTTCCATTGTCTTTCCAAGAGATCCCAAATATCTGTATCACACAGGAAAACAGAATTTTCTTAATGGCAGAGTGATCTCTTAAATTCACTTAGTCAGACAGATGCTCTGGTTTACTGTGTGCAGTGAAAACTATTTTCTTTGTTTTTATTGTGTTAGAATTGTTTTCATAAGGTTGTACTAGGATACAATCTTCATTGATTCTCAAAAGAGTCCTGCAAACAGATCTTTCATGCTGAAACTAATAGAGGGTTACCAGCTATTTTACTTTCTCTGCTTTCATGCAATAACTTAGAGCAAGTGGAGGGCTGATTTCCTGGCCAGATGTCGGCATTGTTGAGAGATTTGGGGCTCACATGAGTAAAGGAGTTATGTCCCAATGTATTTTAGGAGTAATTTTCACTTTTGTGTGGGTGTTCTTTTACATGTACATGAACATTTGAACATAATTTTTTTATCAGAGGTAAAGATAATATAGGAGCTCAAATACAGTGTTTGTTGTTTTTTGGATTATAAAACAAGTATTTAATGCCTATAGATCCCAAAGGGGAACAAATATGAGTGCTGATTCCAAATCTTATTAGGTCACAGGTATAAATGTAATTTAAAAAGCAACAGTGATGCAGGTTATGATTCAATAAATAAATAAATTAGAATCTAATGAATATCCTATATTTAGTATAAATATATGCTTATGGAGGATTCACTGTTTTAGGATCATGATTTTGCAGTGGATGAAAACTGTATTGTTAGCTGATCAAGGACAAATCTGTTGTAATTGTTGATCACTGTAGAATGCACAAATTAAAAAGAGAGACTAAAGTGTATAGTCAAGCAAGAAGATTATGAGTGGTTGTTTTTTTTAGGCTAATCAATATTACAGATCAGAAACCTTAATATCTTAACCAGCTTCCTTAAATGTAATTTTTTTACTAAACAAATATATATATTAGTTGATAGTATACTCAAGGCTCCTACTAGATATTTAACACAAAAGTAATATCTGAAGTATATATACATGTATATTGCACAGTTTTCAAAGGAAATAATTAATATTTATTCAAATACTAATATAAATATATTTCTGTGCATTATTGGCTGTTAATTTCCAACTAAGCAGGCAGAAAATAAATCCTCAAAGTATATTCAAATCCTGTACCATTATTGTTTTAATATTCATTCTCTTTGTAGGCTAACTTGGCAAAACAGGAAGGCCGCCTGAAAGTCGCTAATGCAGAATTAGCAAAGGCTCAGGAAGCGTTAGATGAAAAGCAAGCTGAACTGGATAAAGTGCAGGCGAAGTTTGATGCAGCAATGAAGGAGAAAATGGTGAGATACAAGTATTTCTATTATGAAAATGCTTATATGCAAAACTTACACTATCAGGAATTGATACAGACATTCACTTAGTACCTACCACCTTGAATGTCATGGATGAGGCTCATGCATAAAAATTAAAGAGATTTAAATCTGTTCTCTCATATTTTGTTTTCCTATGAATAGGCACATATTAGACAATAGATGCACTTACAGATCTCCAGAATGACCTCTAAATCGATTAACCATCATAAGGTGTTGAACTAATATATAAAATAACTCTTAAGATTTTTGCATTCTATTATTAAACGAAATAGGACATTCTTTCATTTTTAGGACTTACTGAATGATGCAGAAACATGCAGAAGAAAGATGCAAGCAGCCTCTGCACTTATAGATGGACTGAGTGGAGAGAAAGTTAGGTGGACTGAGCAAAGGAAAGAATTTAAATCTCAGATTAACAGGTATCAAATTCATCAGAGAAAATAAAATGTAAAAAATGAAGATCCAGCAAGCAATTTAATAACTTTAATAGTTGTACTTCATTTTCCTCCTAGAAATCTTAATATAATTGCACAATTAAGTGAATTGTCCTGAAATTTGAATTTCCGTCCCATAATTATTTGTAACTGAATGCTTGTATTTCACTTCAGAACAATACCGCACATTCCATAATTCATTGGACTTAATTCATTTTTAATTCATTCAAAAGGGATTATTCGAGTGCAGTTATGTACTTATGTTACAGCTGTCTCTCCTGTCCCCTTAACACTCTTGTTCTAATGTTACTGGGAGAGTGAAACCCTCAGATAGGTGGGAGATAGGAATGATCTAAGGTGACTATGTGAAGGAAGAGGAGAACGAATTCTTCCTATGAGGAAGAATTCCTAACCTGATACTAGTTAGGAAAAAAGCATCCCTTTTGATATTTGTTATGGTATATTTGAATGAAACAGGGAGTAGTAGAAACTGGACATTAGCCCTTGTCCTATAGCTGGTGTGTTGAAACACATGTAGGATATAGTAGGCCTTGCTCTGAGAAATTCAGAAACTTTGGAGCCCCCACAGTGTACCACTCCAAATGCAAAAATGTTGAGCACCAGTTCTTTCCTTAAATAGCCCTAAGAACAGAAATTTTCTAAGTATGTTTTAAAAGCTGCTTATCTAAATCAATAGAAAATGAAATTGCACATCACCTTTTATTTTTATTTTTTATTTTTATTTTTCCAGACTTGTGGGAGATGTACTGCTTTGCACAGGTTTTCTTTCCTACTGTGGACCTTTTAATCAAAACTTCAGGAAGCTTTTGCTTAAAGACTTATGGGAAGCAGAGATGAGAGCACATAAAATCCCCTTTACTGAAAACTTGAACCTGATTTCTATGTTGGTAGATCCCCCAACAGTAAGTTCTTGGTGATCAGTGGGTTTCATTTTAATTTCAGTGAACATATTTTTTTGCTGTTAGACAGCATTATGCTTACAACAGGACCATTATCCACAATATTGCTGTCCAGTGTAGTTCTGTGGTTTCCCAAAGTTCTTGGCAATTTCCACTAAACATCTGAGTACTGAGAATGTTTAGAATGTTTAGATAGATAAACAAGTTATGTATGATAAACAAGTTATATATTATACATGTACAATTGCATAATTGCCAGTAACATCGTGTAATTTCATGCATCTTATTTTGGGAATCCATAACCACATCTGTAGGATACATATCTACTAGGACAGTGTTGCTTGTTGATAGCTTTTGTTTCTGTCAATGTTATCTGGGTATAGTCTGAAAAAAGAAAAACAGATTTTATATCAAAGAGTTTTATATCAAAGATTTTATATCAATTTTTTTAATATCAAAAAGACATTTAGCAAAGAATGTATGAAATATTTTCATGAAGTCAGAAAAGAGGATAATGTCTTTCCAGAGTATTCAAGTACTGTTCTTCAGATATTAAGTCCAAAACTCTCAGTCTGGTTTTCTCTTAATTAACCCCAGTGCTTAATTTGGCTGTCAAGTTTTCTTAGACTATAAATATTTTCTGTCCATATTAGTCATTTTTCAGGAGCTTCAGATATGCATCCCTTTTGCTTGATGTCTCCATTGTTCCTTATAATAATCTTGATTGAAAGGTAATAGTTCCAGTGAGATTCTATTCCAAACTTTTTTATTTTTATTATTATTATTCAGATTAGCGAGTGGAATCTTCAAGGACTGCCTGGAGATGATCTCTCAATTCAGAATGGTATCATTGTCACTAAGGCAACTAGATACCCCCTTTTGGTAGACCCACAAACTCAAGGAAAAAACATGGATTAAAAAGAAAGAACAGGATAATGAATTACAGGTGAACAATGTTTTAAAAACATAATGTGCTACATTATATTCCTTTAAATGTTATAGCCCAGCACTGGACTGCTCAGATGTTTCTTTCCAGTAATGAGCAGAGGAGAAGGATCACCTTCCTCAGCCTTCTGGTGATGCTCTTACTAAAGCAGCCCAGAATGCTGTTACTGTTTGCTGCAAAAGCAGCTTGCAAGTTCATGTTCGTATAGTCCACCAAGACTCCAGAGTGCTTTTGTGCAAAGCTCTTTTCCAATAGGATGGCCCTATTTCATAGCTGAAGCTAAAATCTTGAAAAAAAATATGAGAGGTTTCTAAATTTTAAAATAATAAATACAAACAAACAAACAAATGTAGTGTTTTATTTACTTATTTTTATGGTTTCACATACTACAAGTTCCTTTTTTGTGCTATTTCAAATATCTGAGTTCATGGTATTGTAACAGTGATTCATCTATTAGACTGAATTCAGAAAGAATTTCTCAAGATTTAAAAACAAAATTAGGAAATCTTATCTGTGGACGTAGAATAGAAAATCAGAAGCTAGACGTGTGACTTCAAAAATGCACGTAACATTTTCAACTTTCAATAAGTTGTGCCAGTTTTCCTTGTGTTCTGATAATGAAGTTTTGCAGACTCCATTACAGCTGATCTTTTACTTCACCGTTTACATTTATTGTATACACAAGGAGTATTTTTTTCTGGATAAATTGCTGCATGGCCAACATTTGTTACTGCCTTTAAAATGCAACTAACAAAACCAATGAAAAAAATTTTTGTTGTGAGATCTGTGGTTTTCATGGAAGACTTTGAAGAAATGCTTTGTCCTTATATCAATATATAATTTATTTTTTGAGGTAACAACTTTGAATCACAAGTATTTCCGTACACACCTAGAAGATAGTCTTTCATTGGGACGATCACTTGTAATTGAAGATATAGGTGAAGAGTTGGATCCAGTCCTTGATAATATATTAGAAAAGAATTTCATGAAATCTGGAACTTCTTTTAAGGTTAGTAATTGAATGAAAGACCTGGAATAAGTAGTTAGTTTTGTGATGAATGATATTTTGCCCATTTATTCCAAACCTCTACTGCATCAGGTAAACTTTGTATTCAGTAGGGCAGTGTGAAAAATGAAACTGAACTAATAAAAAACAAGAGGCAGATCCTCGGCAGAGTAGTAAGTTGATGAGTCTAAAATTTAACTACTGAAGTTATTTCTGAAGTTTACAAACCAGAACCAATTATGTTTAATCTTTTGAATGCTTAGAATACTTTCTATTGATTTTCAAGCAATTTCATTTTACACCCTTTAACAGAGCTATCTAGGTTTGAAAAGATATTTCTGTTTCTAGGGTGGAATGCTGATGGGTAAGCAACCATGGAATATTTAGTCTGGAATATAACTGTTTTCTGAAGCAACAAGCCAAAAGTTTTATTAATAATATTAAGTATATTCCCAACCTTGAAAAATCATGAAAGTTTCTGACCTCCAATAGATGAAGAAATAACTTGCAAATTCTTAAACATCCCCTCTTCAAATACTCTGAACTTTCAAAGAGTTTCAGAATTCCTCTCTTTGGTATTTCAAATATTCATTTACTTATTTATTGCTTGTACATATAATTGATGTGAATAAAGTTCATTTTCCTCTGCTTAACATTATCATATACTTACTCCACAGGTGAAAGTTGGTGATAAAGAAGTAGATGTAATGAGTTCCTTTAGACTATACATTACCACAAAGCTACCGAATCCTGCTTTCACACCTGAAATTAATGCAAAAACATCAATTATTGATTTTACTGTTACAATGAAAGGACTTGAGAATCAGTTACTGAGAAGAGTAATTCTTACTGAAAAACAGGTAACCTAACAGTGCACGTGATGCTTAATTTTAAAGTGGAAGAAAAAGTCATCCATTCTCTAATTTTATTTTATTTTTTTTTATGGAGATTCAGTATGAAAATTTTAAAATGGCAATAATATACACCGGTGATTTTCTACAGATGTCAATATGATAAAAAACTAAGCAGAAGTATTTGGCATTCATAAGATACTTCCAACTAAGTAAAAATGCTTTAAAAAAAAGATGCTACAGTAACATATTTTAGATAGCAGAAAAAAACAAAATGCACATTCCATGAACTTGAAAAATCAGCACCTGAATTTCAAGTATTATTCATAGTGTTCATTATTCATAGTATTCATATACATAGTGTCATGCCATTTCCTTGTCTTTTAATAACAGGAACTAGAGGCAGAACGAATTAAACTCATGGAAGATGTAACGTTTAATAAAAGGAAGATGAAAGAACTGGAGGACAATCTTCTGTACAAACTAAGTGCAACTAGAGGTTCTGTATCAAAGAGTACAATAACTATGATTTTAAAGGGCAAATTAGGCTGCTGTACAATACAGCCTTTCCATACAGAAATTGATTTATTTATTTAAAACACAATACATGAACATACAATGGTAGAGATTTGAAGTATGTGATTTACCGGAACATGAGGAATTTGGTACGATAGCAAGCCATTATATAGCTATTCCAGACACTAAATATTTTAAGCACCTACGCAAGTTTTGTGAAATAAACCAAATTCTTCATAGCTTTCTGCCCCTCAGATGAGGTAAAATATCTGATCATGGGCAAATCCTTAATCCACTGAAAATGCAGAGTTAAATGGGCTAGTTAAAATAGTGTTGAAAGTCTTTTGCATTACATTAGGAGCCTGCACATATTCAATTTTTTTTTTTTTTGGGGGGGGGGGAGGGAGGGGTGCAGGGGAGGATAAAAATAAAAAGATGATGACTTCCAGCAGATTGATCAAAAAGTACTTGAGATGGATAAATACTATTGTGTGTGTGATCATTGTCTTTAGGACTCTAAGTCTCTTTGACTTTGAATGTGACAATCAACAGACTAACAAAAATTGCATAACTCTGTATGAATATCATGTTATATGCCTGGAAGAGGTGACGTCTCTAGTAAATGGTGCAAAACTCTTGGTACACATACCTTCAACTTGACATAAATTGAATGCATTTGTTTTGCTTATTGAGTATAAAAATAAGTTTTAGTCTTATGTACACTGTCTGGTCTCCATTTTAAAATGGTTTCTGCAGTTCAGTAAAACATTTATATTAGGTATAAATAATTGTAACTTAGTCTTTTGATTTTTACATATATGAAGGTTTAAAAATGTTATAAAAATACCCTAACATCCAATATTTGGCTTTTTAGGTTCACTAGTAGATGATGAATCCTTGATTGGTGTTCTGCAAACAACTAAACAAACAGCTGCTGAAGTAGCTGTAAAGTTGTCTGTGGCAGCAGAAACTGAAGTGAAGATTAACTCTGCTCAGGAAGAATATCGACCTGCTGCTACACGTGGAAGCATTCTTTATTTTCTTATAACAGAAATGAGCATGGTCAATAATATGTATCAAACTTCACTGGCTCAGTTCTTAAAGTTATTTGATCAATCCATGGCCAAGTAGGAAGACAGATTTTTCTAATATTCAAATGTTTGTCTTTCTTATGTGTTTCTTTTCAAGATGTTATTAACATGCTTTTCTTGTGTTTTGTTTTCATGATTCAGATCTGAGAAATCTCCTGTACCCCATAAAAGAATCTCAAATATTATTGAGTATCTTACCTATGAAATTTATACATACTCTGTTAGAGGCTTGTATGAAAACCACAAATTTCTCTTTACCCTCCTTCTGACATTAAAAATTGATCTTGAGAGAGGACATGTGAAAACTAGAGAGTTCCATGCACTCATTAGAGGTAAGTTTAAAAGTTTGTGTTATATATAGAGGTAATTTCAACCTTTTAAAGTTTTATACCATTTCAATGTATGTTTTGTGTATTATTTTTATTTTGGCTGCATGGTTTCTGCCAATAGTTCTGTTGGAGCTGGCTCTGTCTTATCCATGTTGTGGTCCGATGAAGTTAAAAGTGGTTTCACATCTCAGTTCAGTCTCTGCATTTTATCCAGGCTGTGTTCTTTCCTGAGAACATGGTGATAGTTCTGGTTCTCTGATTTAATTATTGGTTATTTTTGTATTACATTTGCATGTTTATTTTTATAAATTAGATGACTTCTTTTTCTTTTGCTGCTCACATTTCAAGGAGCTGAATAAAGCTATCTACTAAGGTACCATAATATCTCTACACATGGTCTGGAAGGTGCTACAGTCTTCTATGGGTTTCAGCTTAAGCTTTTTCTGACTCTTGCCAATCAACTAACAATCATTTTTACAGAACCTAACGTGCTTCTGTGGCCCAACTGGCCAGGTCTACCTCTGTACTCTGAATTTATGACTCTGCTGAAAAATGTGACCACAATTACTTATGCAGAGGTCCTTATAAAACCTGCTTGAATCTTATGATGATCAAATGAATTTTGCAAACATCTAATGTCAAAGTAGTGACCATGCTTTTGGAACTTCATTAGCTGCCTTTAATGAATAAAATGGATAGGAGAAAAAAAAGATTATTCACATACTGTTTTGCTTTCCAGTTTGTCATAGTAGCTTTATCTTTTGAGAAAGGAATCCAGCTACCATTTTGCCACTGATGTCAGGCAGGGTATGCTTTGAAATGCTTTCAAACTGAACTATCTTCTCTAGTAAAGTATTAGACAAGGAACCTTATTTCTTTCCTCCCTAGCTCATGGATTTTTGTTTTGCTGGAAGAAGATATACCTTGACCATCTAAAGCAGAAAGTGGATGCTTATCACTTTGTTACTAATGAATATTAATATTATTCTATAATAAAATACAGGAATACTTTTAACATTTTTTTTTGTCTAAAATGTAAGAACACAGTTTCCCACCTGTGTTTATGACAGCTGATTTGATAATGAGAAATTCTTCTAGTGCACAAATGCCACCAGAAAAAATAATAACAGATTTTATTTCTATTATTTCCAATGATTATTTCTATAATTATTTGTATGCTCTTGAATCAGATGGAAAGTGGGCGGATGCCTTGCCAAATTGTCCTGGATGCTTAGGTATCTTCTGCAATGATTGTATTGTTCAAGTTTTTCCTCCTTGCACGAGCAGTTTGTTGGTGCAAAATGAATGCCATGTTACCAAATGTCATGAGGCAGCTGAAGAAAGCTTTCTCCTTTTTTTATTTTATTTATTTTTTTTAAATCCCTCTATCCCTCTACCTCCCTTTTTTTTTTTTTTTTTTTTTTTTCCAGCAGGAGAGCTTTCATGGCTTATCATCAGCCATATTATCAGGGGATGTCTCAGTGAAAAATCATTTCTATTTGAAATTGAATGGTCCCTAGAACACATTATTCCACTGGTCTCAGAAGATTAGCAAGTCTAAATCTTTCCTCCTGCTGAAGTACATAAATTGAATTCCATTCTGCTTTTCTGTATTCCATTAAAGCCAAACAGGACCTTCCTGAATACTTTAGTGCTATAGCTTAAAGGTATCCCAAAGTCATCAAAACATAGAAAACAGGTCTCAAAATTGAGGGAAAATAGCCTCCATTCAAAATGTGTATAAATACATGTATATATGTACTTGCTCTGTTTTTCTGCCATGAGAATGGCATAGATTATCTATGGAAATTGTAGAAAGAAACAAAATCTGAAATATAAAAGAAAATCTAAGTTCGTTGACACTGCAGTCTGCTACGTTCTTTTCTATTAAAAAGTGAAGAACTAATACAAATGAAGATAGATCTTTTCTAGCATAAAGTCTATTTTACTAAGAAGCTCCATAGATATAAAAGAGTGTATTACAGAACTGCAAAACATCTTTAGTTTTGACTTAAATAAAAACCAGAAATATTGCCAAGTATCTACTTTGTGAAAAACTAATGATTACATCTGATAAGTAAGAAAAGGCTTTTTGTCTAAAGTGATTGTGATAGTCACAGAATTCAATAATTTGCCCCCCCCCAAAAAAAAAAAAAAAATCCAGTTGGACTATTGTATTAAATTTGTGAAAGATATGATTCTGGAAAAATATATTATATTGTAATAATGCTAATGCTAATAATGGATTACAGATTTGTGTAAAATCTTTTAGTTATCTTCTATTTGATTTCCATTATTTCAGTTTGCTGCGATTATGAAGTTCTGGGTTCCATGTGTGGATCCCAGTGTCATTTCAAGCCATATATCCTAATGCCAAGGACATGAGTAAGAGGATGCTTGAAGGAAACTTTAACAAGTACTTACTGGAAAAGCAAAAAAGACATTATTTTCACCCCAGATTTCATGAAATAGACTTTTCTTTGAGGTTACTGAAGCTTGCCTTCCATAGGGAAAAAGGAAGGAAAAAAAGTTCAATAGCAGGAAAGGTTCATAATAAAAGATCATGAAGGAGCTTAACACTTTTGTATGACAGAAATAATTTGGATTTTTATGTAGAAACTTCACATTCTTGAAGAAGAGTTTGCCCTTTAATCAACCCTGTTTCCTTATGTAAACATTCAAATCACATGTGATCTAATTCTGTTTCTTGATTATATCTAAATGTCTCCATATGTGGATGAAAGGCTTGCATACTTTTTTTAATAGATGCTGGAACTTTTGACTTATCCCTATGTATGGCTAAATGAAAACTAATAAAAGGAAATATGTTTCTAGGCATTGCACAATTAATAACATAACAAACCACTAACCATAAGACCTTAGCAGGATTTAGGAAAAGATTAAGTATGTATATTAACAGCAAGAATACCAAGCATTACAATGAGAAACACATTTTTTACATTTTTGGAATTCATATTCTTCATTGAAAATGCCTGCCTCTAAAACTAAGGTTTAAAAGAATACTTTCCCCAAAACAAAAACTTCCCTAAAATCTGTTTGATAGCCACTCATTGGAACTTGCATTTTAATTTGATGGTAATTGTTCCTGTTGACATACTATTGCCCGGATTCAGCAAAGTAATTCTTCCATTTATACTTAGGGAATATAGAAATAACTAGGAAAATACCTAGTCTTTCTGAACCTTCTGTTTATTTATCTCAATCTTTTAAAAGTGGAGTTACTGTTTCCTGAAAATAATCACTAATAATATAAATAAAATTCTTACATCCTGGAAGCCTGCATGAAAACCTTTCAAAAATCTTTCTCTGTAAAGTCTATAATGTAAGCAAAAAGAGACTTCATGCAATTCAGAAAGTATTTGTTGCATTATAATATTTGAAACACCATAATGTTTCTTATAAATTTGTCAGAACTTAAAGCTTTTTTTTTTTTTTTAAGCTTTATGAGAAATGCTATAAATAATTCCAATAATTTCTGAAATTAAAAAAGTGTTTTGTTTGTTTGTTTGTTTGTTTGTAAAGAATTAATGTTATGATCTCCTTTCACTCCAGTGGTAGGATTGTCTTCTGTTCTTTTTCTTCTTGCCTTTATGATACATTTTCTCTATATTCTATTCATGGAGAATTTGGGGATGAAATGGATGCAGAGTCAAGAAGAGTTAAATCTTCTTCAGAATTTATGGAATAATTAAAAACAGTTTGTAAAAGTATGAATATTTGAACTGAAAATGGATCAACATATATATTTATGTATGCATATTTTATAAGCATGTATGTATAATTTGAAAGTATTAATCAAAGCTTGTGTATGTAGGCTATGTTATACACACACAGGAGCTCACATACATATAGCTGCTTAAAAATAATAGTTATTATTCCAATATGCTTTTTTAGTCTGTTTGTAGCAAACTGGTGAAATTCATTATAACACTGTCTTAAATAAATAAATAGTCTTAGATCTGAGACCCCTAGAATAACAATGTCCAGTTTTCCTGAAAGGTAGCACTAATTAATTTGCAGAGGACTGGAGAAGATGCAGCTACAAGATGAAGAAAATGATAACTATAATACAAAACTAATTTGGAGTCTTTCTATGTCTTTTAGTCTGTTTAAAGCCAGGTTTCAATCTTACCCCAAGAGTATTACTTAGTCTTCTCTCCGGGTGCATATCGGAGGATGTAAAATGTGTGTGATCTCCTGGCTATCTGGCTTTACATCTACTACTTAAGATGATATATGCTCAATATTTAAAATGATTTGTACACAAGAGTGCAAGTAGTATCCCAGTGAAAGTGACGTGGTCCAGAAAACATAATTTAAAAATCAATACCAAAAATATCTTGATCTTTGGACTATCATGTATATTTCATCCAAATGTTTTTATCTGCAGGAGGTGCAGCACTGGATTTAAAGGCTTGCCCACCCAAACCATTTCGCTGGATTCTTGACATGATGTGGCTAAACTTAGTGGAATTAAGTAAACTTCCACAGTTTGCAGAAATTTTGAATCAGGTGATATTTATTAATTATGTTCATAGGCAGTTTCCTAATCATAATCATGCTCCTGTATTTCACATTGGGAGTGCACATGAGAGATGTCGTTAAAAGCAAAGAAAAAAAGAGTATAAAATTATAAAGGCATAGAAATGAACAGTTAGGCAAAGTCCTCCACTCCTACATATCTAGTTTAATTTAATATAGACATATTCCTCTTCAAACATTTAGATGACCCTGTTGCTTTTCACACTGTTACTGCCACCAGCTGTGATTGAGGGAGAGATGACATAAAGAGATAAGTAATAAAACCTTAGTAATTTTACTGAGTCAACAGAAGTCCCTTTTGTACAATAATCTATCTTTGGCTGTGGCCTTCAGCAGGTGCTTTGAGAAGGTAACTCCTCTGAATACTCTCCTAGCATGTGCTCAGGTTGGTGTTAATGTATATAGAACTGTTGTTTCTTTTTGTTTTCTCAGACTTGGATTGAAGTTCTAAAAGGGACATTTGTGTTGTTTCTTAATCTGAGATTATAGGAGATACATGGCTGGAAGAGGTTCTTGTATGTTCATTTCTCACTCCTTTCCCAGTCTATTCTTGATCTGTGTTGTTCTGAAATATCTTTCATGTAAGTCAACCAGCCAGAGCTTTGTAGTATATAACAGGCATATGGTGCTGTATTTCAGAATAGATGGCATCAGTGTGTTCCTCATTTTCATTCCAGTAATCTGAGAATATTGTAGCTGATTCCCCTCACTCAACTGCATAGTAATTTTCACAATGTGGCATCCACCGTTATCCCTTGTCCTGTTAGGTCATATGTTCTAAGAGGTGCCTAAATAGCGGTCATATTTATGGTCAGATTTATTCTTTCTTAAATCAAAAGCTTTCTAGAGCCTGTTACTATTAATTTGTGATTCTTTGACTGTCTAGACTATACTGGGACAGAAAGCTTTTTCTCTTGTAGAAGAAATAAATCAGTCATGGTATGTTTTTTTTTTTTGTAATATAGAGTCCTCCTGCTAATTACTGATATTTAAGTTGCTGCACCTTAATACTAAAACTTTTAATTGTAACATCTTAATAGCAATTCACATGGTGTATGTCTTAAATGTTAGTCTGTTAATGTTACTTGTAATATATTCTAATATAATAACAGAATCTTATTAAAGTATACATTTCCAAGGAGATTTTACTACAGCTGAAATATATTTGTGTGCATTAACATAATAAATTTAGATAACCAGTAATGAAAAGGGGTGGAAAAATTGGTTTGATAAAGATGCTCCAGAGGAAGAGATTATACCTGATGGATATAATGATTCACTTGATACCTGTCGCAAGCTTTTACTCATCAGGTGAGCATCTTCAGAAATTTGGGAAATGACATACATTATTGCACCATGTATCTCAGTTTATCTGTATGCAATTATTATATTAGCATAACTTTAATTGATTTCTGGGTGACATTAAATATAATTTAATTCACTCACATGTTATATTATTAAATTTACTTACCTCAGAGCTATTCTCTGAAGAATCTAAAAAAAACTTTTTCTAGAAAACAGTCTTCTGACTTCATAGAATCATAGAATTGTATAATAGTTTGGGTTTAAAGGAACCTTAAAGACCACCAAATTCCAATGCCCCTTCCTTGGGCAGGGACACCTCCCACTAGAACAGGTTGCTCAAAGCCCCATCCAGACTGGCCTTGAAGTCTTCCAGGGATGGGAGTCATTTCTGAGCAGCCTGTGACTCATGACCCTCAGAGTAAAGAACTTCCATAATGCCTAATCTAAACCTACCCTTTTTTAGTTTAAAGTCATTACTCCCTCTCCTACCACCACACTCCCTGACAAACGGTCCCTCCACAGCTTTCCCGAAGGTCCTCGTAAGGTACTTACAAGGCTGGTAAAAGGAATCCCTGGAGCCTTCTTTTCTCCAGGCTGAACAACCCTAGGTCTCTCAGCCTGTCTTCATAGGAGAGGTGCTCTAGCGCCTTTATCATCTTTGTGGCCCTCCTCTGGACTCATTTAAATACTTCCATGTCCTTCTTGACTTTGCTTTTATGTCATGACCAAAGGAAACTGGAAATCACATTGCAGCCTTCTCCATCCAAAAAGACAGAAAAAGTAGAATCATCCAGATGGTTTTCAAAATGATTTTTCTTACTTCTTTTTAAATGAGCTATTTTAAATAACTTAAGTAATTAGAAATATTTAAAAAACTAGAAAGAGTTGTGAAAATGCAAAACAGGTATTCAGAAGTCCCATGTATAAAATGTGGCATATATGATTTTATTGCATCACCTAGGATATTTGTGGCAGGGCTTGGGATAGAATGGATTGCCCCAAAGCAGCATTTAGCTGCCTTATACATGAGACCATGCTTTCCTTTCTCATATCTTTCTGTATTCATTGTATAGGTTCCAAGTTCTGCAACAAATAAATCAAAGACTCTACTGAAAATAACATTAATTATTAGACATGACTTGTCTTTGGAATGGATTCAACCTGTTCAGTAAAAGACCTGATTCAGACGGAAGAAGTGCTACATGCTATACACCCTGAAGAGGGAGGGGTAGTCTATAAGTAATAAGCATATAAATTGAAATTTTGCATATCGTTTGGTCCAAAAGAAGGTTTTTGTTTGCTTTCCATGGGAGCAATAGACTCATCCCAAACATAAAAGCAATCCAGTGCAGGAACTGCATGCCCTAAAACACTAACATACCCAACGAAACATCTCTAGGATTATACCGAAGGGCTAATCTATCTAACATTTCCCTATCTGGGTTCTCAGATACAAAAGTTCTGTTTAAAATGAAGAATGCCCCACTGTGAGTACTCAGAACAGAAAATTCCAGTGCAAATAATTTACTTATGGCAAAATTCTAAGAAACTGGAAAGTATTGGACAGTAATAAATAGAGGGAAGACTACCAGCTCTGTCTATTATTATATTTGTAAAGACAAACAAACAGACATAAATATGAATGTGTATATATATAAAACAAAAGTATCTTTGATTAAAATGGAATTTATGATTTAAGTCTGGTCTTTGCAATGGGAAGCATCACTGAATTTGTATCTTGGTATAATTTTTTATTTGTAGGTCTTGGTGTCCAGACCGAACTCTTTCTCAAGCCAGGAAGTATATTGCAGATTCCTTGCATGAGAAATATACAGAACCAGTCATTTTGAATTTAAAAAAAACATGGGAGGAAAGTGACCAACGAACACCTCTCATCTGTTTCTTGTCAATGGGATCTGATCCAACTATTCAGATTGATTCCTTGGCTAGGAAGCTTAAATTGGGTAGGAAAATAATTATTCATTGTCTTGATTTGTTTAACATACAGAAGAGTAACATAAGTAACTTCAGATTTTTTTTTTTTTCTGAAAAGTATTTTTAAAATTCTTTTGTAACATTATTGTTCCTGAACAATTGTCTTAGAGATAAAACAATATTTCTATTACATGAGACAATATCTCTAGTACATCTCAAAAACAATACCTCTATTACATCTATCATATCTTTTACATGAAAGATGTTATGCTGAGGACTATTCAGTATGCAGTTGAACAGTAATGTCAGTTCTTTTTTGAGTTATCTAAGAGATGGCATTTTTTAGTCTGTAGCTACAAGACATATTTTTATTAAGTCTGGCATGATGGCAATATTGTTGCCTTGTTTAAAATATTAATATTGATAATAATATCAACAATAAATATCAATGTGCTTAAATTATACATTAATATAGGTTTAATATAATAAATATCAATAAACATTAAGTTCAGGTAGAGAAATCAGCAATCTGCTTACAAGCTTACTTTGTAACAAAAAACACCCACAAGATCTGCATTTCTATATTCTGGACTTTATATCTACATTATATGACAACATGAAAACTAGAAAATTGTGCATACAAACTGAGTTAGATGTAAATGCATTCATTCCTGATAAAAGTCACATTAAGATGTTCACAATTCAATTTTACACTTATGAATTTTGTTCATTTACATGGCTTCATTACCTACACTTAAAGAGAAATCTGGGTTCTTATTTCAAACTAAGCTGTGGCTTACTTTATTAAAATTTGGCTTAAATTCCCTTTGACAATAACATTAGTCACAGACTTTCACTTCTGCAAACACTGTAAACATTATGGATGTATATTTAAATGCTATTTTACAAAGTTTCAATGCTAAGAAAATATAATACATAGCATAATGTTTTAACAAAGGGATTTGACTTTAATAAGTATATTTTTTATAAATATGTACTTAATTGTGCTGAATTTATATCGCTTTTTTGACTGAATTGGAATTCTTACTTATTTATCAAGAATGTATGTTCATTGCTCATTATCAAACCTGTTACAGAATGTAGGACCATCTCTATGGGTCAGGGACAAGAAGTTCATGCACGCAAGATCATACAGATGTCAATGCAACAGGTGCGAAAAACTAATGCAATATAAATTGATTTTCTGTTTTAGCATTCTTTTAAAGCTTTTCCTGCATGTAATCTTTAATATTTTGCATTTTCACCTTACTATGAAGCATATAGTAAACAAGTCTCCTTGAGAGCCTAAGCCTGAAAACATTCCACTGTGGGATACATATGTGATAATGGAGTCCAAGTGAATACCTTTGCCAGCAGTATTGTTGAGCACTGTTTCAGAAGTGGCACATTCCCTTCTTATCACTGCATAGTTATCCAAGGTTACAGAACAAAAGTTTCAGAACCCACTTCTTTACTGGAGTTCCTTTTTTTTTTTTTCCCACTTACCTATGTTAGCTACCGAGAAGTTGCATAGATTATATTAGATAAAATGGAGAGTGTAAACACAGCTTAAAACTGTAGATATAGAATTCTGTGCTGGCTCCACACATATGTGTTATACAGATCCTCTTGCTCCCCAGCAATTGTTCCCCAGCATTTGATTTTGGTTCTTTGTTTCTTTAATTGTCAATTCTTTTGATTTTGAGTCTCAAGGATATCAGAATGTATTTTAAGGATATTCTCCGACATGTTGTAGTGTTTTTTGTTGTTGTTCTTTTTGCTTGTTTCTTTGTTTGTTTCTTTTATGGCATATAATATTCCCAGCAGTAAAAACATGAGAAGTCTAAGCAACAGCTCTGAAAAGATGGTAATTGAAAGCTCAGATACAAAATGAAAATTATAGTGCAAAAGCAGCACTGTCCAGTCAGCTGAATGCTTCAAAGAGCTGTGGACACTGTTCCACATGAAGACATACATACAGCCATAGTTGCCTGTAAACTCAAAATATCAGGAATTCTGAAGGACTAGAATATCTTTACTAGTTGAAAACAGAAGACTGAAAGAACTAGATTGAAACATGAAACAGTTTTTGTATGACCATAAGCAACCATTAGTCCTTACTAAACCAAGAGTACAGCACTGCTTGTAATGTTCACCTAAAGTGACTTGAAGTGACTTCACCTGAAGTGGCTTGTGTTCAGTAAAAGCTTTAATTGGTGCCATATTCCCTATCCATTATCCAGTATATGAACATGACAATCAAATTTGAAAGTAAAAAAAAAAATGGAGTTTCTGAACATGGAGACAAATATCTTTGTTGTTTTTGTTTTGGTTTTGTCTTTGTTTTTCTCTTCTTCTGACCAAGCATATATAATATGATTAAAGCAAGCTGCTGTACTGTGAACTGATCCTGATTCATCTGGAAATGAGAGAAATTGATTAAAAAAAAAAAAAAGTGGATACACATAAAAGAAGAAAAAAACCCTTCTATTCCTCTATTTACTCTTAAAAATATCATATTCATTAGTTCTCCATAAATATTTCAATTAGATTCAGTTACAAAATGTTATTTGTTTCTAAATGGGTTAAACCAAAATTGCCAATATGAAATTACAAGCTGTAATGAAATCCACACATCACTGTTTAGAACTGATTAAATAATGCCAATTTTAATATCAGGCTTCTGATTCACTAGGCTTCTAAAGTGATGCTAGAAAAGCTGATTGAATTTAAATTCATGAGCAGACGTGCAGAGAGATAATAACAAAAATAGAGCTTTGATGCAACGGAGAGATGAATAAGATCAAAACTAATACGCAAGAGGTTGAATTTCATAAAAATGTATTCATTACAGATAAACTTATTATAGTTGAAAAGTTTGGATTCTTGTTACAACCTCTCTACCTTTATTTCAGATTATGTTATTAACAAGGTTTTTTTTTGTTTGTTTGTTTTGTGTTTAAAGATGTATTTCTTAGATTTCATATGTTAATTTTCACTCATGTTCTTTTGGATCTGTTTCTTTTGGATTGTTAATCACAGTTTTTTTCTGGATGATAGGAATTACTACTTTTTGCCACTAGGTAGCGCTGATACTTTACTTAGAACATTGGCTCTGGTTATGCTATTTTCATTGTGAATTTATAGGATGTGAAAATAACCCTTACACTAAATTTTCAATTAATTAATTTATTGGCTTTAACTGTGCCAATATCAAATCAAATGATGTTGCATATTTAGGAACCTACTAAAAGTCATACAACTAAAAAATTACATGCAAGACCAAATTTGATTCTAATACAGCTATTTGTTTTGAATGTTATAAATAAATCGTTATAAATTTTATGTGGTAATTGTCGATATTGTTATTTAGGGAGGCTGGGTGTTACTTCAGAATTGTCATCTTGGATTGGATTTCATGGATGAACTACTGGAGACACTTCTTACTGCTGAGATACAGAATGAGACATTTCGAGTTTGGATAACTACTGAACCACATCCTAAATTCCCAATTACACTGCTACAGGTTTGTTCAAATGTTTAGTTCAAGAACCTCAAGACATTGAGTTTCATTGAATTTATTTAGGGTAAGCATGTAAATGAAAAAGAAACTGTGAGTGGGGTGGGTGAATGAATAAATGAGCTTACTTTACAATACAAATGACACCAAACAGGAATGTTATTTACCAGTAACTGGAAGTTTTTCTCAATTAAAGATGTATTGTGTATGTGTGAATTTACACTAATTCTGTACACACACATTTTTAAGGCTTTAACTGTATCCTTTTTTGCTCAGCTAGGTGCCTTGTGCACAGGGTAATGCCTACAGCTACTTTTAGACTCTTATATTTCCCTGACTGAAACAAAGGATAAAGAGAACAGAAAGCATATCGACAGTGCATCTCAAAGACCATCAGCTGACAAGAAGTGACCTGTTTTTCTTTAGCTAAATTATAAATGGTTGTTCTGTAGATCTTAAGGAGATATCAATCAGTACCAGGAAAATTGCCTAAACTCTTACAAAGTGCATTTAAGTTACTTATGATGGTTCCTAGCACTCACAGCAGATCATATCTAATATCTAGTGTAATGGCCATGTGCTGACACTTCTGTGTTCACTGGCACCTTTCTTCTTAAAAACAGTGGGAGTCTTCTCAGTGGTTCCAATTCTCTCTAATTAAAAACAGATACTGTGGATGATATCTAAGATATGAAGTGATATCTAAGATATGAAGGGGAACATTAGCCTAGATGTGTATGATTTAAGGCAGCGTGAAAGGGGAAAGGAGAAATTCCTTTCTGGAATGAATCTAGGAGATGACCTTCATCAAGAAATGTATGTCATCATGGGAAAACACTGTGTATGGAAGGTAGCTCTCAATAAAAAAGGAAATCTTTCTAAGTCTTCAAGTTTGAGAAGTGGTATATAAATATATAGCTCGCTAAACGTCACAGTAAAGATCTGAGAGGGCTGCTAGATGAATCTTCACTGCATTTATTTCAAATGTTTCATTTGTGATATTTCAGTCTATAGTGACACGTTACCTGTTAATATTTTAACATGTTCACGGATACCAGAAAATGAGTAACTGACAAACTAAAGGTCATCTCTTTCTCAGAAGAAAGGAGAAAATCATTTGCATTGTTGTTGTTGTTGTTGTTGTTGTTGTTATTGTTATTATTATTATTATTATTATTATTATTATTATTTATTTCATTTAAGCAATGTTCATACATAATTGAACAAGATAGCCTTTGAAATGTGTAAACACTGGTTAGTAAGTGTTCTCATTCAATCCAAAATTCTAGTGTTCATATGCAGATAGGTCCTTGCAAAAGCTCATGTCTCTGAGACAGCTTGCCTGGGCTCTGCAGCCCAGAAATATGACTCTGTGAGATGGAAGTTGAAAAGTCATCCCTTAAAAATAATTTAATTTATTTGCCACAAATATGGAGATAGTAAAACTGCCAGGAGAAGTACGTGTTCATGAGTGTATTCATTTAAGATTCTCTCAGAGGCAGAAATAGTTTGCAAACATGCTTGCATTCAAACCTAGGGCAGCCTGGCATTGACTATCCTTTCAAGTGAATGCTGCAATGTTATGCAGGCTAGTCAGACAAGTACTTACCGTTGGAGCAGAAAAATGTTTAGTTTTTGAGTTCCTCCAGCATTTGAAAGTGTCTCATAGAATAGAAATCTGATTATGGTAAGGCCAGTCTGTGTCTGAACTAATAGAATGTCCATGACCATTACCCAGCACTAGAATGCAATCGTCCGTAGGAGTACATAGTTAGAACATTCTCTAAAATGAAAACCTGTGGTATTAGCACTCTTTTAAAGATTTTTCAGGCATGGTTTGACAATTAAAATTTTCTAGAAACTATCCCTATTAGGAAGTTTGCATGAAGTTTCATGCAAAAAGGGGCTGTAGCCAAAGGAACTTTGGCAGCATACTACCACAAATGTAGATTTCATGCCTGCTGACCAGTGTGCCCAGAAACATTCTTGGGCAATCCTAATTTACTGCTGCAGACATAGCCACAGAATCCAGAGTGAACACAAAGATCTGAACTGAGGAGAGGTAAGATTTCTTTGTATTTATAGTGAGGTCTTGGGAACAGAAATATAACAAAGTTGTCATCCCTTCTGCATAGTTCTCTTCCACCGTTCAGTCATTGAATTGGAGATAGAGATATGACAGCCATATGATGCTTTTTGAAAAGCATGGAAAGTGCTTCCATGTTGTTGATCAAAAATCTTAGAACCATGGATGTCTGAGAGTGATGACTCTGAATGACATAAACAGAAAGTCCATGTTCAAAATCTTAAAGTATATCACAGGGTTTTGAGGACTAATGTAATGTGTACTCCTTTTATGTGGTAAAACTGTCAAATTGATTCAACTATTTCTGTTGTATCTTTTATTTATAACTAATAGCTGTGACATTTTTATATGTTGCAGTTTTTGTTTCAGGAAATAAATCCAATTCCTTTAGTTATTTATTTATTTATTTTATTTTTTTTTACATAACAGATTGCTCTAAAGTTCACAAATGAACCTCCTCAAGGTGTACGTGCCGGTTTAAAAAGAACATTTTCTGGAATTAATCAGGATCTGTTAGATGTTAGCAATTTGCCTATGTGGAAACCTTTACTTTATACTGTAGCTTTTCTGCACTCTACTGTTCAGGTATTTCTTATAAGGTTTGCAAATAAAGGTGTGATTTAGGGATTCACTTTAACAAGTTTTCTCTATGGAAAATGTGCATTCTGATATTTATTGTAGCGGCATGTTGCAGGGCTAGACCTTTAATTTCTATCATCTGTATTTTGAGATAATTTATTCTCTTAATTGTCTTTTAAATTTTATGTAATTTTCATACTATGGGCATTTAGAATAAGGATTTTTCTTATCTAATTTTAACTATCCAAAAGTTAGTCATCTAAGTGAATAAGCTCTCTCTGTAGGTAATAGAAATAGATAAGCACCCAAAGCAGCAAATCAGCTTATCTGCCTTTGGTGGCTGTCTATAAAAATGTGAATAATTTTCTGGAGATATATCACTTTTTTCAGTCTATTGATTTTAAAGGCAGTTCATAGGCCTAGCTTAGGTTAGCTCTCTACCTTCTAGATGCCTAACATTAAATAAAATTCTCTTACTGTCTTGTTTTTATTTTTTTTGTGACATTTTCTACACTAATATGAAAGTGAGCACCATGGTGTGCATATTTAGTATGTTAAAGATATATAACTTTTCACAATAAATACCAAACGTCTGAGCATTCTGAATATACCTTATTTTAAGCAAAGATCTCAAAATAGATTTAAACAGTATTTAATCCTAAGACTCTATTTAGCTGCCTGTTTTTTTCAGTGCAGCAAAGACTGAAAGAGAATGGCCTTTTGTAAGAGGATCCCTATTAAGATACAATGTACTGCATTATTTTCTTCTTTCTACCTTTTATAAACACCAAGAACGTTGTTCTGTGTATCATCTCCTAATTATAGTGTTTTTGTGGAAGGAGAAGTTTATTCAGTCATCAATACTTTCAAAAAATATTATAGCTATTCTTCTGCTCTGAACATTTATTTTGGATTGTTAATCAGTAAGCAATATATACATTGTCCTGACTTAAACTGACCAGTTCCTAATATCCTTTGGTGACAAGATTGCTATGATAAATAGAGGTTACGAAGCTATTCAGAGAATTTGGCAGAAAATTGTTATACCTTTCTGCACGGTATTATTGGTTAAAGCTGTCTCATTTGCTTATAAACAATACTTGATTTAGGAAAAATACAAGGTCTTTTTTATTTCTTTCCCATTCTAGTTCTTTTTCAAATACTGTAATTAAATGCTACTTAACAATAGTATTGACTGTAAGTCATTGTTGACCTGGTTATTTAAAATCTAATAAATATGCTATCACTCTAGTTAATTTTAGAATATTAGTATTACACTGTTTATTCATTTAATAAATGTCAGCACTATTCATCAATTTAATTCTTAACTTAATGGAGTAATTTTTTCTACATTCTGAAAAAATTCATTGAGTGAGGTAACTTGTGTGATTATAAATAATTTGACAAATCTAGTAGCATTGGTTGTTCAAAATGTCTTTGAGCTGCAGATTACATTCACATTCTTTTATAGCCAACTTTTTCTGTTGCTACTAGCATTATAATTTTGAATTCAAATATGTACATAATGACAAATGCAGTGGTGGCAGCTTTAGTAAAGTAAATAAAGTTTTGAATTTCGAAAGACATATTAAAACTATACAATGAACCAATGAAAACAAAAAGGGCAACCTAGAAACCTTTCTAGCTGAGATGAGCATTAATAGATGAATTTGAACACTATCATTAGTAGAAAATATATATATAAAAAAAAAAAGACAGTAGAGAAGATAAAATTGTTGAATGTGCTGAAAATGCAGAGATTCAGTGTTTTCTTTAGTTAATTACTTAGTATAAAAATCTTAGTATAAAAATTACATAGTATAAAAAACCCACATAGACGAGACATTTCAAACCTATGACTTATATATTGATTAGTAAAGGTAATTTACATTGAAAGTAAATAAATCACTCTTGCTTTTTCTATAAATTTTTAGTGCTAAGGTGTAACTCAATATCATGAATATCATGTTGTTTATTACTGATAGTTGTTTCCTAGGCTCTTTCTTCAGTTCAATTTTTTATTCCAATTGAACTTTGATAATGAAACTAATGATACATTAATGATACATTGTTTCATAAACATATTTGCTTTTAAATATATTCCTAAGGAACGACGAAAGTTTGGGCCTTTGGGTTGGAACATTCCCTATGAATTTAACTCAGCAGACTTTACAGCCAGCGTTCAGTTTATTCAAAATCACCTAGATGAATGTGACATCAAGAAGGTGAATACTACACTTTGCATAAATCTTATTTAATTGCTTTATACAGCCTCTGTAATTATTTTTCTTACTGTTTCTGTTCATCTCCATTCTTTCAGCACAGCTAGGAGTGATCAGAATTTCATTTTTTTTTTTTTTGTATCATCCATGTTAAAACAAATGTAATAGTTAAGAACTTCAGAATCTGATCTTGTGTTTTCATTACTATATCCAAAATAACAGTAAGTCCATACAAGATCTGTTTTGGAAAGGGAGCTGAAGTATTCACAGATTTTAACAAAGCCACTCAAACTTCTTTGTGGCTGCCAATTGAGCTTCTACTGTTTCACAGGAATAGTGTAGAAGAATAGCCATCTCTTGCAAAGTAGCACTTTGATGATAAAGTAACATAAGAAACTGGTGGGAGGGTGCGCATGTATGGAAAGGAGGAACAGAGAAGAAGAAAAGTAGCAGCTGAGAGTGATTTCACGTCACACGAGAAATAGTGGGATATATTTCCTGTAGCAGGATCAAGCCCAACTCTAGTTTAAAATTTCAGAGCTGAACTCAGGAAATACATTAGAAATCAAGGTTTATTTCTTCTTCCAAATATAATTTTTTCATTTTATATTTTAGAGCCAGATGAACTCCAGATGATATCCAAATTACAGATGATATCCAAATCACTATTACTTACATGTTGTAACTACAGTCTTTTATTTACTTTTCTTGCATCCAGGGAATATCATGGAGCACAGTACGCTACATGATTGGAGAAGTGCAATATGGAGGCCGAGTCACAGACGACTTTGATAAGCGTCTTCTTAATTGCTTTGCAAGGGTAAGAGGCCTTGAAAATACAGCTATTTGTCATTTTTATTGGTAGTTGCAATACAGAAATCAGAAGACTGTCTTTCTGCTGAATACACGCTTCTTCACCAGCATATAAGACCCTTCAGAGTAAAATGAATTTTTCAAAACATCATTCATTGCCAATGAAATTCTTCCCCTTGATTTCTCTTTACTGTGTAGCAGAAATTATTAAAAAGACATAACTAGAACTCAGAAGACGTAACGTGTTTTACTCACATATTCAAGTAAAGATGGATGTAGCAGCTAAAGCAAGAACAGTTATTCTCCAAAACTGAGATTAGAAACTCTAAACGATAAAGTAATTTTGTGCTTTTTTCTCTGGATTTTGTGCAGGTGTGGTTTAGTGAAAAGATGTTTGACAGCACTTTCTGTTTTTACACTGGATATAAAATTCCCGTGTGTAAAACCCTGGGCCAGTATTTTGAATACATCCAGTCACTTCCTGCCATGGATAGCCCAAAGGTCTTTGGTCTGCACCCTAATGCGGATATTACGTAAGTAGCTCTCAATACATTGAAACCAATGACTCTTTATTTTAGAGCTATTTGGAAAAAAATCCCTCTGAAATATGTATGTATATTTTTCATAGCAAATATACAATCCATGTGAATTTCATTGTTGAGATGGAACAATTTATGTGCATGCACATGATTAAGAATGCAGTATCTTCAGCTGCATTTTATATGTTCTTTGAAAGTAGTCATTCTTATTACTTACTCATGGTTTTAGTGGTACGTATTTTTGTTTTTAAATATGAAAACATTATAAAACATTTATAATGCCTCATCATTCTTACATTCAGAAGCAGAAATTATATCTTCTGAGAAGAAAACTGACAGTAGGGTTTCTTCTATTTTTTTGATTTATAGTATTATAATTGCATTCACAACTTATGTTGTGAACGCAGTATCTGGTTTGTGTAGTCTTATGATACTGTCTCCAAAGCTAAGATACTGTAGGAGTTCACATGTTCTACCCTGTGGAATAAACCTTGGTTTCCTGTCTTATACAATCATATATTACAAAGTAATTGGAGGAGATGGGTGTCAGATGAAGGTTGAAAAATAAAAGTGGCATGTAAAATTATGTTTTGAGTCAGAATAGATTTATGTTCTGAGTCAAACTAGGGCTGTATGTTCCTAACATAGTTGATTCCATAGGGCAAAAGTAGGCAATGCCATCACTGCAATACCAACACATATGCTTTGTTTTCTTTCTTACTGCATCTCAGATCTGTGCCACTAGATAGCAGTACTTTTGTTATAATGGTATAATTCTGCTTTTGTTGAAGGACTGGCATGGTCTACTATCTTTTACCATCTTTTTTTACCTTTTACCAACACTTTTTTTGTGTTGACTCAGAACATAAATTTACATTAGCACTGCCCATACTGTACTATGAAATAGAAGGTTTTAATCTCCGATGTTGTAAATCTAGCAGGTTTACCATTAATCCTGAAATACCTCAAGGCCGAATGAATTTTCTAATTAATGAAGGGGGAGCTTGTAGAGTTATGCCCGCACCTTTTCCTTCTTTTGCATTCCACTTTTAAGAAGTAACTAAACGAAGGTAATAATCTTCCTTTTTACAGAACCAGAATCCCTAGAAATCATATGATAAGTTGTTCTGATGTCTCATTTTCTCAGAGGTTGAGAAGCAGCCTGTGGAACTCACTCTTTTTCTAATTCAGAGCTAAGCAGAAAGAAAAGATTATAACATGGGTAGACAGCAGATCGCATTTTTTATGATCACACAAAGTCAAATGTTATTCACAATGTGTTTGGCTTGGTGCAAGAAACAAAGGAAAACAATTCTTGTTGGGAGTTTCAAATTAAGCTGGTGACACCGTATTATTTCTCTGCACTTTAAGTTTTTGTGTTCTACCAAATATACATTTTAACTATTAAAAACCCCTCTGTAATTTATAACATATATCTTGTCCTCTTAGATATCAAAGTAACACAGCAGCTGATGTTCTAGATACTATTACCAATATTCAGCCTAAAGAAAGTGGTGCAGGACCTGGAGAAACTCGTGAAGCTATTGTCTATCGTTTAGCTGAAGATATGCTAGAGAAACTTCCTCCAGATTACATACCTCATGAGGCAAGCTAATCACTTTTATCTCTATCACTGTGAACAGATATGAAGCTTTTTTAATTATTTATTTATTTTAAAACAAGACATCTAGCACTGATGGTGGAGATATGTCTGGAGACTGTTCTTGCCACAGTTATATGTGAAAATACAAAAAAAAAAAAAATCAGTCTTGTGATGGCAGTCTCCTGGGCCTTCTGGGTGAAATCTTACTCTATCACAATCATGAATAATCAGGTAATATCAGACAAAAAATACAAATAAAAATATAAACTACAACAGTTTGAAGGCGGAAAATTTTATGTGAATAATTCAAATTACAAGTCTACAATTTGCTTATCTCAAGCAAAGTTAGTTAAGCTGTTATATATGAGAACGGTATTTCAGCATATCATATTTAACTAATTTCATTGTTCTGGGATCCTATATTTTAGGTAAAAGCTCGTTTAATTAAAATGGGACACCTCAACTCAATGAATATTTTTCTTCGGCAAGAAATTGACCGAATGCAAAAAGTGATCACAATACTCCGCAACAGTTTGAGTGATCTTAAGCTAGCCATAGAAGGGACTATTATTATGAGTGAGGCAAGTATCAACTTATTTACTATGTATTGCATACTTTATTTTAAACTATTACCTTGATGTATTTAGGTCATTTATTATAATTTCACTCCTTCAGAATTTGAGAGATGCATTGGATAACATGTATGATGCTCGAATTCCTCAAATATGGAAAAGAGTATCTTGGGATTCTTCAACACTTGGCTTCTGGTTTACTGAACTTTTGGAAAGAAATACCCAATTCTCTACTTGGATATTTGAAGGCAGACCAAATGTGTTTTGGATGACTGGATTCTTTAATCCACAAGGTAGGGTACTAAAAGGACTTGAGTAATAATTTATTGTATTTTATCATAACTTAATGGTTTTTACTACATATCTAATTTAATGTTAGACCTAGAAAAAAAATGTTTTCATCACTGTCAGAATATGTTATAGAAGCCAAGATGATAAATGGGTTCAAAAAAGAGATTAGACAAAGTCATAGGAAAATGGTCTGATGGTAGATATAAACATGATTGTCCAAACTTAACCTTCAAACTGGGAGGTCCCAAAGCTCCAAATTGCCAGAATCTAGAAGAACACAGAAGGGAAAGGATTTGTGTGCCATTTTGCCTGCTCTAATAATATTTCATTAAGCATCCTGTTTTGTCTAGAGTCAGAGACAGGATGCTTGTATAGATGGTCTTCTGGGCTAACCCATAAACACAGTTTTTATATTACAAGACGAAAAACTATAGTTAACAAATGAAGTGCCTTATCTTGTTGGCATATAGTAGCAAATGATGATATGGCTTCTAATGAAAACACGATTTTCCTGCTTTTTCTGTGGCTTCAAACTGTTCTTCCAATTCTGAACTGCAAGTTTCGAGCATGGAAGAGCATCGTGGTGTTTATATACCGTACAATAACAACATGCAACTATACCAGAATTATCTCTTTCACAGAGAATCATCAACCTGTCATTTTCACAGTGTCTTTGTTTAATGAAAGATCTGTTCAAATTCTTTGAAGGTCTACTGCAAAGTACAAGTAAACATGATCTATCATCTGTTATAGCTTGATATATTTATTGTTTTATTGGGAGGAAGAAAAATTATAACCATCTCCATTGTTAATAAAGAACGCTACCTTATTGGATGTATGTTTGTAGAAGAGTCTCATTTAGCCTACGCAGGTACCCATACAAATTCTCATGGGAAACTTTTCCCATGTAACAGATATGATTTTATATATATATATGTATATATATATATGTATGTATTAGGATTAATCTCTGAAATCCTTGACTATTTTATGAGTTATCTTCACTTTGGAGTGTTTCTATTCTATAACTTTCCTATGACTAGCACTGTAAAAATACTATTATTCAAGCAACTCTTATTTTTCTCTCAGAAACAGTTGAGGTGCCTGGAGGGCATCTGAATTATTGTTAAAAGATGGTTTCAAGGCACTAGTCAAAACATCATTCCATTTGTATCATATATAACGTAGCTGGTAACGGTACTGATCTCCAGTGGTCCAAGAGTACCACTCATAGTGCTATAAAAGATGATAATGCAAGAGATTATTTTGATCAAAGAAAATATTTAACCTAAGAGCAAAGAAATCTGAAACACGAATAGTCTTAAACTTGACAATTGCTTAAACTTCAGTGATCTGAGAAACTAGTCCTGTAAATGTAGAAAGTAGTCCACTAAGCATAAAAGGAGCAGGATAGGATAAGGGGGGGTGTGGGGGGGACGTAAATATACTTACTGTGTTAATAATAATGCTCACCGGGAAATTCTGAGTAAATCAAATCACAAAGTTTACAAATTGACTAGTGTGAGGCAATTCAGCAAATGGACTACCTTGTGCTGCCATTGCAGGTAAATCTAGACTGATTGCACTGGTGAATCAAGATCTAAATCTACCATGGTATTGGCAAATACATTAAAATGTTAAATTTAATATATTTGCGCTGATAAAATATATTTTATCAGTTTATTGGAAAAATCTCTCTATATGGTATTATGAAGTATCACTAATAATTGTATTTAAAATCTGTTGTGATGTTTTAGCAAGTATTAGCTTTTGTCTTCTATAAATTACAATTATTAGGAGAGAGCAGATGTTTCTAGTGATGCAATATTCCATTTAATAAACATGGCACTTGAACAGGCTTATAAATGATCATTTTTCATATATTAGTATAGATATTATTAATTTTAGTGAAATTTAGAAGCCTAGATCAAACTGTTTTATTTGTATAAGAATATATAGCAGTTGAATAAATGAATACATGTTCATTTCACATACTACATTAATGATGTTTACAACACATGAATATCAGTTGTGACACAGCTGCTATTTGACTTTATCCTAATTAGCATGTTAAACCACCTCTTACATCTGGAAATGCTGTCTTCCCCTGTATGACCCTGTCCTTTCATGATTTTCGTTCTGGCTTGTCAGTATTTCATTCAGTGGTTTCTTCCCTATTTATATACTCATCAGCCCACAAAACGCTGGTTTTCCTTTCCTTTATGCACAATCAAGGAGGAACTGATGACATTTCATCTTTAAGTCTTTATAATAATCACTCTCAAGTATGCAGTTCTCTGTTGTTAACTTTTTTCCCTTTCCCTCAGTCTCTGACAACTCCTAGTACTACTTCATCCAGTAGCATAAAATAGCAGCTTTTTTTTTTTGTAGCTGCATTGTCGTCTTCTGAGACACTTGTAACAAATACCTCGACACCCAAAGTTCCTTGCTGCCCATTTATGTCATCTTGTGCTTATACTATTCAGTCCTTCACCTCTCAAACCTTTTTCATCACAAAACTCTGTAAAGTCTATTCAAAACAATACATTGAAAATCACTTTACTGCTTATGCCATCTTCTACCTTAATTTCCGCCAAAGACTACCTTTTCTTCACTTATTAAAAAAAAAAAAAAAAAAAAAAAAACTCCTTTATAAACCCGGTCTTGTTTAAATTCCCTAAGCATAGTCATTTTTATTATCACTTCGGACACACCTTCTGTGAACACACCATCATTGAAATTTTGCATCAGTAAAGTTTATCATCCTACTTCTTCTATAAAAAAAAGCCTTTTTCCTAAGTTGCTTTTGCATAAATACCAGCTCACGTAATTAATACCTCACTTGCCTTCAGCTTCTTTCTTGAAGCACAGATCTACTATGTATCCTGTAGTTGATTGTGTAATAATATATAAGCCAGTATCCTGAAAAAACTTTTAAGCCACTTAGTTGTTCAGTTAACAACAAAATATATTTGATGTGTCATTTAAAAAAATATTTCTCAGTGCAATGCCTTCTATGGGGCCAAAATAGGAACAAGAAAGTAGCAAAGCAAAGTTTGCTATTGTTAGTCAAGGCACGACGTGTCATGAGAACTCTGAATATCTGCCTAGTAATGTTGAGTGCAGAACTATGCAGATAATGAGCAAGATTTTTATTTTTTCATCATGGGAGTATATACTAAATCCGTGGCTTAATTTTTCAAGGATTCCTGACAGCAATGAGACAAGAAGCAACTCGAGCACATAAAGGCTGGGCTTTAGATACAGTTACTATACATAATGAAGTGCTAAAGCAAAACAAAGAAGAAATCACAGCACCTCCTTCTGTATGTATGACATGTGAAGATATTTTAGTATTCATTTCAGTATTTAATTTGTCATTTGGTCATTTGGGATTGCTAGAGGAAAAAGTCACTATTGTCTTCAGCTCATTTTTTTTTTTACTCAGCTTAGAAGATAATTATAGAAATTTTGTTTTGTGTTTTGCATTTATAAAATTATTTTAAGAACCATTTCTAATCTTCATCCATGGAAAAATATACATGGATTTACTGAATACATAATAAACTTTATATCAAATTACGTAATGTATAGGCTTTATTAAACAAGTTTTATAGTCATGAAGAGTAGCATTACCTTCTGAAAAAGATCGATATAATTTTACAGGTTGGAAAGATCCAACATCAGATACTTTATTGTAAAGGTTATATTAATTTTAATGGCTTAAACCAGTTAATCATTTTACAAAGCAGATGTTTTCTTTTGTATAACATATCTGCTTACTCTCCCTACAGGAAGGAGTATACATTTATGGGCTATACTTGGAAGGAGCAGGCTGGGACAGAAGAAATAGTAAACTCATTGAGTCTACACCAAAGATTCTTTTTGTTCAGCTGCCCGTGGTACATATATTTGCAATTAATACAACTGGTCCTAAGGATCCCAAGCTTTACGTTTGTCCTGTTTACAAGAAGCCCAGCAGGACAGATCTGAACTATATTACAGTGATCTATTTGAGAACAGTAGTATCTCCAGACCATTGGATATTGAGGGGAGTGGCTCTCCTATGTGACATCAAGTAAACTGTTTTTCATAGTCTAACAGAAACAAAACATACAGCATATGTAGCCAGTTATATGTGTAATTCTGCTTTTTTATTTCATGGCCATTAGTCATTATATTAAAAGTTTCAGCATTGGTTTATGGTGTTTTGTTTTTTTTCCTCTTTGATAGTTCTAAAATAAGTAAGTTAAGTGATTGTAATCTTTGATGTTTCCATTATATTACTTAAAAAGAAATAACTGGCTTAAATAATACACAATGTAAAATAAGACATTGTTAAACTTCAATAGAGAAAATCTTAGCTTCTTTGCATCTTCTTATATACAGTTTTTAGCTTGCATTTCAAGAAAATATAATGACAACAGAAGACAGTGTAAGGCATAATAAAATTTAGCTTCTCCCAGATACAAGTCCTTAAGTATTTCTGGATTGAGCATGGCACACAGATGATTTTCTCTGACTCATGTTTTTTGTTTGGGATTTTTCAGAGTTCACTTGTTTTCGTTAACCTATATAGATTATGCAAAACTACACCAAGAATGTTCATCTCTGCAATATCTCACACAAACCAGGAAGATCTGTCCAATTTAGCAGTGTGGGAATATAGTTATAGAAATAGAACAGTACTATTTAATTTGATGCCTTTGTAATTAGAACAGTGAAACAATTTATATATAAATATATATATATTTTTTGCTTTCCTGCATTTCATCTTAGCTCTTAAACATAGGCTTGAAATCCTTAGAGTGACTATCACAACATTATTTACTGATAGACATGAATTTTCTATACGTGATTAGTATTAAATTAATTCTGTGCACATAATTGTAAATAAGATAAGCACTCTACACTGTCTCTCTAATAATCTGTATCAAATTTGTTCCTCCTTCAGTTATGTCTGTTTGGCAACACAGTTTTTTCACTAACACCCCATCACAGAGGTATGTTCTTCCTTTTGCAATTTAGGAGTGATCAAAAGCATCTGCTGTGAAAAAGTGCAGCTACTGTTACTTGTTGAAGGCCTTGGGCATCCAGTGGGATGATAAAAGGCTCTTTCTTGAGCTGGAACTCAATTGCTTGCTGTTGGATGGACATCCTCTTGCAGAAAGTTAGTGGGATATAGGCTATTAAAATACACAGATACAAAATGATTATCAGAATAGTAAAAATGAAGATCTCCAAATGAATTCAAGAAGCTTCTTCTCCCTCTCTCATCTGTACACTCTAGATCCAAATATAACAATGAGATAGTGTTAGGTCACAAATACACAGAGATAGAAAGTTACAAGTTGTAACATTAAACTACATCTGTACAGAGAATAAACTATAATAATAAAAAGACTATGCAACTACAAGATATTCAAATCATAACAAAAATAAAAGCTAGTACTTGTGGTGAGTTGAACCTCACCCATAGCTCATACCCACCCAGTTGTTCACTCAATTCTCCTGCCCCAGCAGGATGGTTGAAAGAACTGGAAGAGCAGAAGAAAAAAAAAATACCTCATGGGTTGAAATAATGAGAGTTTAATAAGTGAAGTACATCTTCTACACAATCAAAGCAAAATAAGGAATTTGTTTACTGCTTCCCATCATCAGGCAGATGTTCATCCACTTCCTGGAAAACAGGGCCTCAGCATGCATTCCATTACTTGGGAAGACAGATAATGTAACCATAAATATCCTTGTTCCTTCTCCTTTCCCTGAGCTTTCAGTGTTGACCTTAACAAGGCTATGGAATATTCCTTTGGTTGATTTGTCCCAGTTTTTTTCTGTCCAACCCTTTTGCATACCCTACTCACTGCAGGGACAGAGCAGAATAAAGAAAACCTCAAAACCTCAGGATTCAGCAACAGCCAAAACACTGGTATGGTATCAACACCATTCTAGTCACAATCAAAACCACAGCACCATACAGCTACTGTGAAGAAAATCATTTCCATCCCAGTACAGCATTCTACCCCAAAATCTTGGTAACAACCTCTTTACACCAGCTCATTTATTAATATTTGGAAATATGTCTTATTTGGCAATGGACTGGGTGTTGGGGGGAAAGAAAAAATCTTGTTTGGAGTACAAAACATCTTAGTTCACATCAAAATGAAAAAGCACAACTTACTTTATTAATTTCTAAAGTTTCTTTCCTGGTCTGCCCTTTCAGCTTCATTACAGCGGGGACACTATGTGCAACCATGTGAACATTGCCAAAGGTGGAAGGTGTGCATTGCCTCATTTATAATAGTCTACATGGGAAAATATCAGGGAACATGTAAGCTAATAATGTGCTGTTTTGTAACTTACACTGAAGAGGGTTTCATTCTCCAACCTGTATAATATCAAGAACAGAGATTAATAATATATTGTTGATCTCTATTTCATATATTACATCAGATTTTTGACAGCATCTGCTTCTTCTGTTTGTCAGAGTCCATTCACCCTTGCCCATCTTTTGTGAGACTGTCTGGGGCTTTGTTTAATCATGTTGTTCTATTCCCTTAATAACATACATTAGTTCAATGCTTCCAGTTTACTCCCAGCAAAACATTCTTTACAATCAATGTTTATTTCCATATAGCTTTTCAGCTAGTTTGTGGAAATAATGTTTTGTAATAGTAACAGTCTACTGTCATTTGGAAGACTCCCTTTTTAATCTCTGAATGCTTTAAGAATATGCAAGAGATATTTCTGTCCTCATATGCGGGAGAGTAAATACTTACACTTTATTTGGTTACAGCCAGCTTTTCAAACTGCTAACAAGGTACAATTATTTGATTCTTTCTCTCCTAAGCCTCACTCATTCATCACAAGTCATTTCTCCTAGTTGACATAATCTATAAGAGCTCAAGGCCTCAGTAGAAGACCCTTCACTCCCAGGAATGCTTTATACGTCCAAAACAGATAACAAGCATTCAATTTCATAAATTAACCTGGACATGTTTTTTCTCTAGTTACTGAACAAGTTGCTATTTATTTTTTTATTTTTTATTTTTTAAATGGACAATTGGTATTCAGGATACTCCTGTTCAAGATGTGAGACAGTATACCAGTGATTGTATTGACAAAGACAAGAATGCCATATCAGAAAAACACAAATACTTAACAGATAACGTAAGCAACAATAACTCTCTGAAAGCAAGGGCTTACCTCATGAATGTGTTTGAGAATTTGTAGCAGAATTAGTCCAGAGTTACTTTAGAGTGTGCATCCACAGTCAGATTCCTTCCTTGATCACTGGAACTGTCTCCCAGGAAGATTTTCCTATCCATTTCCTCCAATTTTCAGAGGCAAGTTTAAGCAAGTGAGACAACGTAAGGCACACACTCCTACTGTCTTAGACTGGAAACATTAATGGGGGTTCTTTGATCTGCTAAGTATGTCAAGATGATCACCTTGCACAGGAGTGAGCATTCTTCAGTGATGATTCACAAAAAGTCTGGAGCATGGCTGTATGGTGAGCTTTTATATAGCAGTGGATAGAATCAGATAGAATTAATGAAAACAAGAAATATAATGTGCAAGGGGATTCTGTAGGAGGCTGTAGTTAGGTGAGGGTTGGTCTATTCTCCCACGTGCCTGGTAACAGGATGAGGGTGAATGGGCTAAAGTTGCACCAGGGGTGGTTTAGGCTGGATATTAGGAAGAACTTCTTTACTGAAAGGGTTGTTAGGCATTGGAATGGGCTGCCCAGGAAAGTGGTGGAGTCACCATCCCTGGAGGTCTTTAAAAGACATTTAGACGTAGAGCTTAGGGATATGGTTTTAGTGTTAGGTCAGAGGTTAGGTCAGATCTTGAGGTCTCTTCCAACCTAGACAATTCTGTGATTCTGGGAGGGGAGATGTTTTCATCTCAGGTTGTTAAATCTCACAAAACCACTGACTGGTACAAGCTTGTTCCAAAAATATAACATTTTGGCTAAGCTTTCATTTAAAAGATTTATTATTTACAGAGAAACATTTTTCTTCCATTTCTGCCTTGAGATTCTGGTTAGTTTAACTAACATTTTTTTTAACAAAGATTCAGAATATTCACTTCTAAAGTGAAATATTTTATGGAAAAAAACTGTCATTTTCCTGTACTGTTCAGTAATCTTATTTGCTGACTATATCTGTTCTTAATATTGTTCATTTTTTTTGGGTGGTCTGGAAGAACATTTAGCAGCAGTATTTAACTGTAATTCTTTGAGGCAAGTAGTAAAAATAAAAAAAATAAAAAAGAGGTATAGAATGTGCAAGTTGCAGTTTTAAGTACCTTGATGTTTCTGCTGCTTTTTAAATATTGGAATGTAATTGTAGAGTTATGACAGATCTCCAGATCCAATTTCTTCAGAAGTCTGATGTTTTATTCCTAGCATAGACATCACATGGACTAAAGCAAGCACTGTAAGAAGTGATACATGTGTCTGCACCACACAAGCAGGGTATCCCTGAGACAAAGCTAGTTGTAGAAAAGGTATGTTTTTTTTTTTTCCGTTTGTTTTTTAAATTGTGATAAATAAGTCCTCTCTACCTCTTTGGCAAAGACCAGTATTATGATCATTGCACAAGGTGCATCAAGATATACAAGGCAGTTCTCCTTTTCCATATCAGTTTCCCTTAGTGCAAAGATATTGAAAGGATTAACTTCTAAATAATTCCCTCACAGAAAAAGCTACTACTCTATAGTAAAAGGAGAGAGAAGACTAGTATTTCCATCAATGTTACTCCAATAAATAATAGTTTGACTTTCCTCCCTTGTTCTGTGATTCACAGCTTCCTGTGAAAAAACAAAGAGAGAAACTGAAAGCAGTACAGAATACTTCTTACTATTCTTTCCCTTGTGCTAGCGTATTTTCATTTTGTTCACCCTAGCAATCTTCTATAGACCAAAATAGAGTTCTTAACAAAGCATTCTTGAAAATGAGATCTTAAACTAGGAAATCTGAATTAGGACTCAGGGACTGTGGTAAGAAATTCATACAATAATAGAAAAAAAAGTTATTTCCTATTGCACAACTAGACAGCTTTTACATCTTTGTACTTCTAAAATGTCAAGATGTAGAAACGCCTAGGACTGATTCACAGATTCCACAGCACAGGGCCACATAAGTCCTCTGACAACATTTTAAGGAAATGACTTGAAGCAATTTCTTCTTTAATAAGACAGAGAATGTATGCTTTGTATCGAAATTAAGCCTCGACCTGTATCATTTTATGTAATAGCTATAGGGAGGGAATAAATTCCACACAGCAGCTAGACCTCAAAAAGTAGATACAGCTATTTCCAGTCATTATGTATTTTACACAACTTAAGTAACAATAAATCTTTGTATTCGTTTCTCTGCTGTCATCAAAAACATATATATAGCCAAAAAAGAACAACCTATACTAAATGACAGCTGAAAAATTGATTTCTTTTGGTCAAGCAGTACTTGTACCTTTTATCTATTTACATCCAACCAGGCATTTAAGACTGGAACTACAAACTACCAGTAATTTCTGTTCATTCATTTGGAGTCTATATCTGCAGTACTGTACTTCACATTATAGGAAACCAGGAGATTTCAACCCCTGCTGCGTAGCTAATACAAGACATTTCATGTCCCGATCCCATTCTCCTACATGTGAACAGGAATCTGAACAGAATAATTAGTACTTACAAGAATAAAACTAAAAATAATTAGATTTAATGCATAAATGTGTACTATAGCCAGTAACCAAAAGAAATTATTCTGCTTTCTAATGCACTACTCTCCCAAAAGTTTTGTACATTAATCTGCTATATAGTTATTTGCTGTAGGCATGTTCTGATATAGTGTACTTTAAGATCATTTTGAATGTTACTGAAATACTTAAGTTTAACGCTTTCCAGTGTCCAGGTTTCAAGACACAATTCAGACAATTTAGTTTCTCTGAAGATATCGAAGTGCATATAGCTTCAAGACAAGACGACCTCTTCTAAGTACCTACATGCTTGTAATCACAACTATAGATTATTTGTTTGTAACATACATTTGCATAATACTGTTCAGTTACTTCCCTCCCCCTCCCCCCCGTCCTGGGAAGCATAAAGAAGGATTTGGCTTAGCTGAGTTTTATTTCAGTTAAGCAGGTATCTAATGAATTCAGATTCTCCAGACACATCCATATTCAATGATTCAATACTAGAATTCTTCTGCTTCATTTCTTAAACACCTATTTCAAGTTTGAGACATTTCTTTGAATAGCTTCATAGGTACTGATCCTCACCTCAGAAGTTTAAGCTTTCACTGAGCTTGCAAAGACCTGTACTGACAGTTCCTCTCAGCCTTTTTTTTTTTCTGCTACACTCTACAGTTACAAACCACAAGATTAAGCCAACTGCCTTTCAGGCACATAGGCAACACTTACAGAACCATCATACAGGGCAGCAAGGGCAGCAGCTACCTCTACTCTTCTTATAAATCCTGAGTTTAGGTGAAATGCTTAGTTCTCCAAGTTGCAGCAACCTCTTACCTTAAAATATCACATATACATATGTGAGCTAGAAGGAATTGAAGGAAGGAAAGAAAAGTTACATAAGTCCTACACTTTAAACATCGTCTGCAATTGTTCAGCTACACACACACACAAAAGAAAAGTCTCTTTTTTAAGAGAGCAGCTCAAAGCTTTCTCAACACATGCTGTGTTTTTCAAACTGAAAGGATCTCAGGTTCTTTTAAAGTTAGATCATATCATTTGAATACTTCACTTTGCTCTCTATTTTCAAATTGCCCTTCTCTAATGTTAACACCCATAAAAGATTAAATTGGGTTTCAATGTTAATAAAACCACCAATAAACATAACAAAAATTCAACAGATGCAGATTTTAGAAACAACTTTTGTTATTATTTCCCCCCCAGAAATATTTGGATTTGCGTAACAAATACCTTCCTATTTCTGGGAAAGCGGCCTTTCTTTTAACACAATGATATAAGTCAACAGGTCATTTTCAGTCATCTGAAATGACATAATAGCTTCCAAATGGGCATAATAAAAACATACCTGTTTAGAGTTTATTGTTTACAAATAATCCTCTTGAGTTAAGTCAATCAAGGAGACAACAAAACAAATTAATAAAAATACTTATTTGAATATACCTACAGTTAAAAATGAAACATTTAGATCCTCCAGAAACATTCACATAGGTAACACCAGCGTAAAATTCATCACATCTAAAAAAAATAGATCTGATTATTTCTGGAAAGTAGGATTAGCCTAAAGTAATACTTCTATTTCCAAAGGGACATACCTCACCCTCATAGGCTGATGAGGCTCTTAAACAGAGATATTCACTTATTAAATTCCTGTGAAAGCAGCTGGCCACCTAATAAGCACAGGTGCTGGGAGTCATTTTGGCAGCAGAAGTCCGAACTGGGAAACTTAATAAGTCTGCTGCAGAATCAGGAATGGAAAGTAGCGGAGACATGCATGTGAAGTAGATGCACCCTGATAAGGCTGGTGGTGCTATCTAGGTGGAGGAGATTTCTTTCCCTGTATTAAGGCATTCTGTTGCCTGGCCTGAATGAAACCAGAGAGTATTTTGCTCAGTTGCCTGGTGGTTTTATTGGTTTACTGAAAACACCTGTAACATATTTGGTCCTCATAGGCACTTCAAAATGGAGTCAGGTGTTGGACTTCAAGTCAAATATTCCTGTGAGGTGTAACCAGGCTTTGGGCTAGAGTCTTCTCTCAGCCTTTCAGGGAAGTAAGACCACATAAAACTATAGCAAATGCTTGTTTTTCCTAGTCGTGCTTCTCAGTAGTCTGGCATAATAGATGCTCTCTCTGTTTGCTTCCTTCAAGGATGTGTGATAATTGCAGATAACAGAAATGCAGTTTTTTGCAGGAATTTCTTGTAGTTATGTGTAACTTATCTTAACACAAATGGATACATATGCCTTTAAGGCAAATATTAGATATGGGCTTGAAGCAAAGGGATCACCGATTTCCATAAAAACCAGCTTCTTCATTGGTCTAGGCCACATGGCTGTGCTTGAACAGGATTTCATAATTTTATAATTTTATAATTTCATAATTTTATTGTTTATATATATATTATTATTTTTAATTCCTCACTGTTCTTTAAGTCCTCAGCAATGTCTGTGACAGAAATATTACTTCTATGGCAATGGAGAATCTCTTACTGGGACAGTGAAAAATTAATCTCAAGATAAAAAGCATCACCTGAAGCAGACATTCGGGAATTTCAACTAACTTGAGGTGTTTGAAGGTCATCTCTCTTAACCCAAATTACATGCTCTTTCTTCTTTGGGAGCAATTTTTCCAATCTTTGTTTTTTTCTCTCACTTCAGAGAAGTTGAAGGAAATACCCTTTTTGGCTTCAGTTAACCAAGTCACTTCAGTTAATGCTGCCTGGAGTTAGCTGTTGAGGTGTAACTGCTGTCCTGGCTATACTCATGCTAAGGAATTTCATGATCCCATGACATGGATGCTCTGGATAGTCACGTTCCCAAAGCATCAGCCTGTGGTGTGTTTGAAATTAATGCACATCATTAATATTTGGCTCCTTCACATTCTAATAGTATGTAACAGTCCAATCCGAATTCTTTTCCCCTGTTCTCACTTCAATTTTGAGATTTCCTTCCAGACCTGTCAGGTCTTCAGTGCTTTCTTCTTACCAGAAGACTTTAGCTCAGAAACCTGCACCTGATCTAGCATCCAGCTCTGAAAATTCACGTTATCTACGGCTGACCGCACTCACTTCCTAAAAACTAATAAAACTTAGAAAACCGCCTGGGCGGGGGCTATCTTTCCCAGCCCTCCCCAGGCAGCAGAGCAGAGGGCCGGGACCCCCTAGGGGCGCTTCCCCGCTCCCCCTTCTCCTCCTTTGCTCCCCTCCGGGCCGCACCTGGGCCGGCCCCGGCCGGCTCCGCCTCCGCCGCGGCTACAAAAGCGGCCGGCCGGAGCCCCGCCGGGAGCGGGCCCCTCGCTCCGCCGCGCCCCGCGCATGGGGGCCGGCCCCGGCCATGCCCCCCGCCACCCTCTTCTTCCTCCTCCTCCTCCTCCTCCTCCTCCTCCTCCTGCTGGCGGCGGCCGGAGCTGCCCCCGTGAGGCGGGTGAGTGCCCCCCGGGTCCCCACCCGCGCGGCTGTCCCGGCTCCGGGGCGATGCTGGCAGCGGGACGTCCCGGGGCTGCGGGTGGGGAGCGGTGTGCTGCTGCCTCCCCCCGTGCCCTGTCCCTCTGTGGGGCGCGGGGGATCCGCTAGGGGAGGTCCCGGTTGACAGCAGCAGCCGGCGGAGGCAGCGGCAGGGTTGGGCACGGTCCCAAGGTAACTCTGCTTCCCCGCGACCCTGGGGATGCGCTGAGTGGGTGTGTGGGCACAGCTCGGGGTGGAGAGGTGGGTTTTTAGGCAGGCTGAGAGAGGGAGGGAGGGCGGCAGCAGCCTGGGACACAGCCTGAGGGGAGTGGGTGAGAACACCCGTCCCTGATGCTGAGCTCGTGGCTTGAGTTTTCCTAGATCTTCAGTCAGCCTTGTCTCTGAAATGCCTGTCAGATTACTCGAATGCTTCTTCTGGCAGAAGCAACTGAGGCTGTTGGGGTTTCCCTCTTCTGCGGGTCTTGTGGGTGATTGGGGCTGCTGGAACCAGAGGAGCCTAAAGCAGTGTCTGTCTCAAGGAAAAGGCCGCCCAGGCGGGGAGTTTGTGCAGTGCACACATGGCCTGGGGATGGGGAGACAGGGGGTGGTTTGAGAAGAGCAGTGGGAGGTGATGGGGAAGAGGGTGACAGGTGAAGAAGTGTAATCCCATTTCCTGTGTGATGGGGAGGGAGAGAGAGGCTGGCTGTGGGCTGTAGAAGGGAGGGATGGTGAAGCTGATGAGCTGCTAGCTGTGCAGCCTGCTTTTTCTCTCCAGTTGCTGAAAGTTTATGGGGGTTACTGACTTACAGAACACTACTCAGAATGATCCGTTTAGTTCCCAGCTAATCAAGGGGGTTGTCGTAGCTACTGGCTTCTGGGATTTCTGGTTGTCTTATGTCTTCCTTCTTTTTGATGTCAGGGCCTTGTTAGAGGAGTAGCAGGCGCAAGTTGCACCTGGATAAAAATCCAGTCAGGAAAACCTCTTCACCCTGAAGGTGGTTGAACACTGGCACAGGGACCGGGGAACCTCTGTCCTTGGAAGTGTTTGCTGGCTTGATAATGCACTGAGCAGCCTGAGCTGCTATCAAAGTTGGCTTGGCATTGGCTGAACCAGATGTCCTCCAGGAGTCCCTTCCACCCTGAGCTATCCTGTGGTTATGTTAGTGATGGAGATCAGTAGCATTTGCTTGTAGTCTGTTGGAGTGCTAGAAATGTCTGAATTTTCAGGCTGTGCGTTGCTGCAGTTCATGGATGAGTTTGGGGTGAGCAAGGGATTAGCATCACTGAGGTGTGCTGCTAGGTAGAGCTGTGAAGCCAGCGTGTGGTGGGGTACTCTTGGATCGGCTGCCAGAGGCTGAGAAACAAGGTGAAGTACTCTTCCTAGCAAAGGGGGCTCCTTTGGCTGGATGTAGGACTGGGGGAAGATGAGAGGGAAGAGTTATCTGGTCTCAAACACTGATTTCCTCTGACTTTAGTGTCACAATATGTTGTGGTGCTTTTTAGCCTCTTCTGACACTAGAGGGTCTTATCTGACAACTTGTCTCAAGCAGTGATTGTGTCTGTTTCTGTGCTGGCAAATGTACAAAGTACTCTGCTCGATGCTAAGCATGCAGAAGTGTGGGACTTTGCTGTCAGAGTCTTTTCAGATTCAGTTCAGAATGGTGCTAAAGGTAAAATCTAGGTGATAATTGCTACTGCTTAAGCAGTGTCAATTTCAGTTTAAATACTCTTGGCTGCAAGATCTTGGCTTTTCTGGTTTAAAGAGGCATGACAGAGGTGAGGGGAAGGTAGGATATGTGATAGGGAGCTGGGGGAGAAAATGTTTTATCTGATGTTGTGACTATTGTTTTACTTTGAACTTCCGCATCTCCTCAGTCCCTCACATGAGTGAGAAAGGGGATTGGAACAAGACAGGAAAGGCAGAAGAGGAAGTTGAAGATGTATGTGGAAGGAAGAAAAAAGTCTGGAGTTATGAGTTTGCGCTGCAAACTTGACACCATCTTAAACACAGGATGACTGGCAATTGCTTAAGTGTTTAGATTGTTTTTGCTGCATTGAGGGTGGTAAAATGACCAAGAGCTGGTAGTACACGGCTGCAATGCAGAATCTTATTAGTCATGACAAGCCTGTGTCCTTTCCCTGCTTGGCCTTGATGCAGTGATGTCCCGCTGCTGACGAGCTGACACACAGCTGCTTGCTGGTTCTCAGCCATCTGGTTGTATCCTGGGTTTGGATTTTAGACCCCAGTTTTCTGTGTAGTGTAAATGTTCAAAGCTTTGATAGGATAGTCTTGTAGAAAGTCATTTAAATACCACTGAAGAGAAGGCAGGAGCTTTACCCCAGCTCTTAATTGGCTTTCTGTTCTTTCAAACTACCCCCGGTGCTTTTGTTCCTCAGGCTAAAATGTGATTAACACAGCTCCCTGGGTAGAAGTACAAACAACTGAACTCCAGTGGAAAGGTTACAGATCTTTTGCTGTCCTCAGCTCTTAGTTCTGAAGTGCTTTTTGCTTGGAAATAGACAAGTATTCACATCAATATCAGCACTTTTGTTAATTAGAGTGTATGGATGTTTGTGTATGTGCGTGTTGTTGGCACTCAATTACTATTGGGTTATTTAGGCTTCTTCAGATACAGTTGCTAATCTGTTCTCCCCAGTCAGCATGGCTCCCTAGCTGCAGCATTTAGGGCTTGTATAGTTCCTGCTACTTTCTCCCCCTTTGGAAGGCTGTCACAGCTGCTTCTAGTTCTGCAGCCCCCACTTCCTCAGTGGAATATAGGGTCCTGTAGTGGGTCTAAGAGTGCTAGCTTTGAGCTTTGAAGAACCACAAGTGGGAAATGCAGCTTAGGGAGTGGTTTCAAATGTCGTAGTCTGTTAGATTCTGGCCTGGACAGCACAGAGGTCTGTGTCTGATTGAATGTCTGAACACAGGCTTGCAGGGCTGTGACTGTTTTTGACTTGTCTTCTGTTGCGTGTCCTGATGCTGAAAGAACTGACCTAAGGCTTCCAGTTACTGCTGTCCTCTAGACCTGTGTTCCTTAGAAGTCATTATGGTGGGGAAAATGGCTATAGAACTTGGCTGAGAAATGGAAGAGTGCTCTGGAGGCTAGTGGCTCCAAGCATGGAAGCAAGTGTGGAAGCATGCACATCGAACTGCATCTTGACTTAGAATCATAGAATCATTAGGGTTGGAAAAGACCTCCAAGACCATCTGGTCTAACCATCCCCCTACCATCAATGTCACCCACTAAACCATGTCCCTAAGCACCACATCCAACCTTTCCTTGAACACCCCCAGGGCTGGTGACTCCACCACCTCTCTAGACAACCCATTCCAATGCCTAACTGCTCTTTCTGAGAAGAAATGTCTCCTAATTTCCAACCTCCCCCCTCCCCCTGGTACATCTTGAGGCCATTCCCTGTAGTCCTATCACTAGATACCTGTGAGATGAGGCCAACCCCTGTCTCCCACACCTTCTTTCAGGTAGTTGCAGAAAGCAATAAGGTCTCCCCTGAGCCTCCTCTTCTCCAGACTAAACAACCCCAGTTCCCTCAGCCACTCCTCACAGGACTTGTGCTCCAGGCCCTTCACCAGCTTTGTAGCCCTTCTCTGGACTTGTTCCAGGGTCTCGATGTCCTTTGTGTGTGGAGGGGCCCAAACCTGAACACAGTACTTGAGGTATGGCCTCAGTAGGGTCGTCTCCTGAGCAAATTCCCCTCTCTACTTACACTGACTGGAAATTCTTTCTGAGGCTTTTGTTCTCCTGCTCCTCAGAGCTCACATAGCACTGGTTTTCTTTGTTGCCTGCACTTTCAAAATCAAAATGTTCTAGACAAGTCTCGGCTTATTAATGCTCTGCCTGTTATTAGCAGCACATACTGGCGGTGGTATAGAATGTAATTGAGAAAGGATGATCGGACAAGGTCTGACACTGTGCCACCTTGCTATAGCTGTTATCAGAGGACACTTTGCCAGCTTCTAGGTAATGGGCTCCTTTCCTGGGAACGTGGCCAGGTTTTTCAAAAACTTAATACTTGCAGTCCACATAAATTCATGCCTGTATTAATATGGTATAAAACTTCAGATTGCTTAATAGTAGATGAAATCAGTGTCCCAAATGAAGGCTGACTAAAACACCTGTTATGTATTCAGAAAATGTATTTTTCAGAAACAATTCTAATTTTCTGTAAATTCTATAATGCTAGTAATAGCACATGTGCAACAAAATCAGATGCCCTAATGCAGCAAATATGCGTATATGAGCTAAAAAGAAGATACTTAATTGCTTGTTATAATATTGTAAATGTACCTGTATGTGAGTGTGTGTGTGCAGACATTTCAGGCTTAAGGAGCTTAGGATATCAGATATCCAAAGAAAAGGACTGTGTTTAACACAGCAAGACAATGAATTGGCCTTTGGCATTGAATTTTAAAGCTCTGATGTCTGGTCAAAGCAAGTTAAACTTAGTGAAAGAGTTGTCAAATCTTCCAACTTTCCCTGCATTTCTAATGCCATTACTGCACCCTCCACCCAACTCCCAAACTGGGCAGCAGTCTGAAACAGTTTAGCCAAAAGTATTTGAAGTGAAGTGTAGGCAGAGTACAGCTGGGCATGGTAGGCTGTGTGTTATGGCTATATCAGTGGTGAAGCATGTGTAGTTCTCTTCTCTTGTGAGGAAAAAAAAAACGTACTCTGAAAGTGACAGAAGCAGGGCTAGAATAACAACTAAAGCTTTTGCCCTCCAAAAGTTGTAGCTCTATAGATGCAATAAAATTCAGTGAAAGTGGACCTGGTATACAAAGCATAAATGGTTGCCTGCTGGTTGTCAAGTGGATTTTTCTGAGGTATTACATTACAGTCTGTTTCTGTAGGCCTGTCACACTAAATGGAGCTTTAATTTGCTTTGCTGATTGATTGCCAGTTACTTGAGAGGACGTACCAGCAGGAGCTGTTGCTTCTGACATCAGAAGGCCTTCACTAGCTTATAACTTGGAGCACTCCTTTGGAAAACTGCTTGTTTCCTTCTGCAATGCTGTAGGAAAATTATCTTAGTGTTCAGCTTCTTTTGTTAAAGGCTTTTGTATTTCTTATTCTGTGATAAACCAGTGCATGTACTATTAGCCAGGGCTGCTAAAGTTTCCTTGGCACATTGCATCAGTTTTATTAGTTTGTGCCTTAACAAAGGTAACTTTACACAATGCAGATGTGTCTTTGCTATTGAAAAAGTTTTTGGTAGATAAGAGACCTTCTATTTAAGCCTTACAGTGTTGTTTTCTTGTGAGGCTGAATTAAAGCATTGGGCAGGAGCTCCTTTAATTAAAGCAAATCTTCCTAACCGAGCTACTGAAGAAAAGACAAAACTTAATGTTTTCAGCCAGTGCTTTCTATCAGAAGAGGGATAGGTAAACAGTGTCTAGGGATCTCCAGCCTCCCAAGTGGAAGGTAGCTCACTCAGGTGTTAATGGTATGTATAAATGCAGAGAATTTGAAATTATGGTATGTTCATATAGGTTTGCGGCTGGTGGCTGAGTATTGTTCTTCATCATTTGGTTCAGTGCTGAAAACTGATATTTATAAACTGCAACCACATTGACCTGTGATCTGCTATATTCCAGTTATCATTTGGTATGAACATGAAGGAGCTTATGAAAAGTGTCAGTCTTCATGGACAGTAGGAGAATCTGTAGGCAACGCAAGTGTCATCTGCGTTTTGTAAGCATAAACATGGAAGGTCCTCCCCTTCTACTTCTGAAGGAAAGCAGATGGTTCTAACTGCAATGAATATAGACCCATGCAAAAACTCCCTGCAGTTTTAGTTTCAGGGATTTAGTAAGCCCTGCAGTAGTGTTTCTGGGGTCCAGCATGGCAGATCTGATGACAGAGAACAAGAGTGGCTATCCACGAAGTACTGTCCTGTTAAGAATACTTAAGGTCTTACCATCTTAAAGAAACAACCAATCCCATGCTTGGGTGTAAGTGAATGCATCATTAGAGTTTTATATGTGCAGACACAATATTGTAAGGATCTTTCTCAAATTCTTACATGAAAGGCTTGTGAGGAACACCCCATACCCCAAGCTCAAGCGTGACTTTAACAGTCTCGTAAATATTGCAGCTATGTATAGAATGAACGCATCTTAATTGAATGAACAATTAAAAATGGCAAGTAGGTAGAAGAAAATTGTAGTTTACGTATGTGGAAAAGAATAGTTTCTTCAGCTGGCCATTGTACTGCCTACATCTTATTGCTGTTTCACTATAATTGACTGTTAATGGATTGCCATCCGAGTGCTGTCTGGTATCGACTGTTACTTTTCTTGCAACTGATTGCTTTTTATTGTTAGTTCACCCTCTTGCCATCTTTTTCCTTAATTGTTTTATGGTAGCTTTCCCAATTCCAATATTTTCGTATTGTCTTCAGTTGTCTTTTCTGTTCTTTGAGTTCATCTGTATTCTCCTGTTCTGTTCTTGCCTTGTCTCACTTCTGTGCTTACTCCCCCCCCCTCCTTTAATGCCTTTAGGACTCTTAAAAACTTGCATTCTTGTAAGATGTGATGTATAGGTCTAGGTGTTGTTTGCTGCTGCCCTTTTCCTTGCTCTGTTGCTGCTCCTAAGTTCTCTTCTGTGCTAAGGGAGAGGTTCAGGAAAGTGAACCTACTTTCTGATTGCATCTTGGAAGTAGATAAAGATTCAAGATCTGTGTAGAAGAACCCTCTGCAAATGGTAGAAGATGAATTCCTTGAGCACAGTTGAGAGGCCTGAGGCTGTTTTGGTCTCCTGCCTTCTTCAGCACCCTCTTTTCTTAAAGGACAAGTGTACATGAATTAGCATGTCATCCAAATTTTGTTATACTTAAGGCATGTTGTCTGTTCACTCACTGAAACCTCTCACCATTATTTGTATTGATTTTTCTCCTCCTTGCTCTGCAAAACTGTACTACTTTGTTGTAATTATTATTTCCAGGAAATACTGTTCTTGCCAATTTGTTAGACCTGTTGTCTTCAGGACAAACAGATGTGTGTAAGGATGTATCTGCATGGGACAATCTATGAAGCTTGCATGTGGACAGTCTCTGAAATCCTGCTCTGATTAAGAGCTGCAGTTCTGGCTAGCACATTTTGGTCTCCGCCTGACATGCAGTTCTAGTGCTGCTGAGCATATCAGTCTGAAAACTGAGCCATGCTGGATACCATAACTTCAGGTTAACCAAAACACTTGTGATGAGCCTGAGGGAAAAGTTGGAGGAGAAACAGTGCTCTCCCATGTACCCTTTTCTAAATGGGAGGAATGACAGTCACTGAGATTTTTGTATTAAGTAGGTCTCTGGTATTTGGCAGAAGATTATGGCAACAATCCTCATTGTCCTTAGCAGAGTTTTTGTGGTAACATGAGCAGTTCAGACTCTGGCTTGTCCACATGTAGGAGCAAGTCAAATGCAGACAGAAACAAGGGAAGTTACCAGAAAAGGTGCTTCAGGAGTTCTCTGGCTCTGTTCATAATGGGTGTTTCTTTGGCTTGTAAGGTGGTCCAGCTGCTTTTGAGTGTGTGCTGAGACAAGCTGCAGCAATGCAGTTGACCCTGTAACAAGCTTTATGACTGTCTGCTGAGCTGTGATAATAAAGGGAGATGTACTCCTTTGGAAGGAGTTTTGTATGGGAATTGCACCCCTTAAAAACAGGCTCAGGATGTGTAGCATCAGTCTTCCTTTCCTATTGAATTATGTTAACACCAAACTTCTACATATTTCTTTCCCACAGGAAACACCTGCCTTATTCTTCCTAATGTTTCTACTTCCTTTCAGCTCTGTAGATATATTGCTTGTGGTATCAACCACAGTCTCCTGGATTCTGCATTCAACCTTAGAGCAAATAAATTGGAGAATTAACTTTTTACACTAATGGGTCTTGAGCCCCCCCTCCCCCTTCAAAAATACTGAAATTCAACTTCTGTAGCATTGTAGAATGTCCCTTTTCTTCTTTGAAATTTGCTGTTACTGTATAGTACATTAGGTGGAACAGCAGGTGAGAGGGTACGGTATGTCCCAGAAACTGCAGAGATCTCATTGATGATTCTCTTCTTTTTCACGATGCCATAGTTCTTAATGCAGGGGAAAAAGGACCAAGTATGTGCTCAAATATATGGGGAGGTGCTGTTCTTAAGCTAGTTGCTAGCTTTGAAGCTAAGCGTGCACACAGCATACTGGAAGGCACTTCATGGGGTGGGTTGTGTGTTAGCAGGAACCTTGGTGGATGTTGCTGAAGACTGTTCTAGGCTACATTTCATCTCTAAAGCCATATCAGTGGGGAGGAATTGGAGAATTATACTGGCTGTCTTTGGCTTCTGGACCATTTTTCTGCTTTTGCAGGTGCCTGGTAGAAGTTCTGGTTAATGCAACTACTAAGTTGTGGTGTGAATAAGTAATAAAATTTTATTTTTTTTTTCAAACCTTCTGGGAGAAACTGACATGGTTGGTATCCAAGGGCTTCTATCATAAGATACACTTCCTAACACACAGGGATTCCAGACCTCTCTAGAGTGCTGTAAAGGAGCTGCTGAAGAGTTATTGTAAGACATTTTGACATACCAAAAAGGGTTACATGTACAGAAACATCGACAAGCTCTCTAAAATGTCAGGTGCCTTACTTCATGCTGACTTGGATGGGAAAAACAAAACAATTTCAGAAGACTTGGTTTATAAGTTAGTGCTCTATTGAAGTTACTGCGTCATGAAATGAATGAATTTACTCAACCTGATTTGATCTTTGTGGTGTTCAGAGACTGTCACAGTGAGCCATGTGGGACCCGAGATGGGGTGGCAGGGCAAGGTACAGGTCTGGTTTGGGAAGTCCAGAAGCCTGTTACCTTTATGGCTGGCTGTGATGTGACTCATCTACAGACCAATCACTGTTGAGGAGTTTTGTACACAAAATCCAAATTCTTCTCCTTTTTGTTAGAGGGAGAATCTGGGCGTCAGCATATTTTTCCATTTGTTTCAGTAGGTGAGGTGAGTAGGAAGTGCAAGGCTTAAAAGGAGCACCAGCATCTAGGAATGTAACAGCCTACCTCATATACTCCAATGTAACCAGGGGGCTCCAGTGCTGTTTTTGGAAAAATCCAGATCCTGAAAATCCTGCAAGTTCCACATACTTCCTCTGCAGAAATGCTGTGGCTATTGGTACTACTGTGTGTGGGTTACAAATAACAGATACAGCATTATATAACTGGATCAATGATGCTCAGTTAGGTCAGTCTTCATCTTCCTTCTTTAGTCCTATTCCTCCAGAATAAAAAAATATATATTCTGCTGTACAATGCTAGCTATACATAATGGATGAGGCTTTTGTCCTCAATATGTGAAAATTAAAGGTGGAGCATTTAATCTGAATGATTTGAAATAGCCATTGGTCTCTGCTGTTGTCAGATGTCTGCTGTTCTCTAATTTATTGCCCTTTTCATTTACAAACCATTAATAAAGGATTCATCAGGTACTGTTTGAAATGTAGCATTCTAAGAATGAAGAAGATCCTATTCCTTTTAAACTCAGTGACACTGCAAACAGTGCTCTCTTGAAAAAGGAAAATTGACAGGAAGTTATATGCTATTTACAATGTCACTGTGTGGTTATAAGCTGTACATCAAATAAATGAAGCTGTATTCATAGTGTACTTCTTTCAAAAGCCCCAAATTCTTCCTACATACAATTTCTCTAGCAGAAATGTGAAGCATCACGGAAATGGTAGAGAAGGCACTCGGGCATAAAAGTGGTCAGAAACATTCTGTTCAAATAGTACTTCAGAAAACTAGCATCCAACATACTTAGTGTTGTAATAGATGCACTTTAAGTCTACATCTCAGTACTCCTGTGTTAGTTGAATCTAGCTAAGAGTTGACACATACTTTTAAAAATTCCATTCAGTATCACACAACTTAATTCCCTACGGACTTCTAGGGCCAACTAACATTAGCTAAAGGATAAACCTCCATAAGATATCTTCTGTCTGTAGAATAATTCAGTATGTTCTGAATTTGTTCATCGCTCTTTGGGGATTAAGACACCTGGTGGTAATGAATGAGGCTATTAAAGCTCTCCAGAATAAAGCTGATTCTATTACTAATGAGATGTAAGGGTAAAAGAATGTGAGCTTTATAATCTGAACTCTTAATGGCCTTGCAAAGGTAGACATGGTTGTAAATCACAAGAAAGTAAACTGTAGTTTGAAACCGTATTTCTTGATTTCTTACTTGTTTTGGTGTCTGAGCTACACTGGTGTCTCAGTGCTGGAATGTGACGAAGTTTTATGTATTTGCTTGTATAGTTAGATAGCATCCATGTGGATGGGTCATTGAGCAGCCAAAGATTTCTTCATTTCCTAATCCATTTTTCTATTTTCTTGCTGTTTAAAGTAACTGAGTAATGGGAAATCATTTAACACTTCAGGGAAGCTTTCATCTTTGTCATAATTCCTATGTTCTTTCCCACTTTGCCACCCTACGTTCTCATTAATTAATTGTGAGACTGAATTTAGATACTGCATTTCATCAGTCAACACCTATTTTTTTGAGATGCAAACCTCTATGTATCTACTGACAACTGATTTATAATCAGCTGATTAGACCCAGGCACTTTATGTAATCACAGTAGAGATGAAATATTATATCAGTAGCAAAGTGGGCAATTACATGGATTAATTTATTTCCCCACATATTAATTCTAGAGGAAATTGTTACAGTAGTGGACTGTTAGTTTTCTGGAAAAAAGAAAAAAATCAACCCATGAGTTAGGGCAGCTTTAACTACTTTAACTACTTCTACTTAGTGGTGTGTGTGTGTTTTTTTTTTTGTTTGTTTGTTTGTTTGTTTTGTTTGTTTGTTTTTCAAAAAAATGTTACAGGCTTTCAAAATGGAAAAAAATGTTCTCTTGATATTTCTTTTCCAAGAAAGAAGATGATATTCAGGTATTTTTCTGTGTGTGTATTGTGGGCAAACTCTCCAGACCTGTTCTACATAAAATGTTTCCCGTTTTCAACAATGACAAGAAAAAAAAAGTTTATGGGTGGGAATTGCTGGGAAGAATCTGCCTTCAGCTACAAAGAGTAACTGGGGTCCTATATGGGAGCAAGACATTTGTGTACATGGGAACTGAAGGAGGAGAAGATGGGGAACAAACTGTACATGCTGTTGCTGTAGTATTCATGGTTAGTCTGGGTGATCAAAGGAGATGTGCCATTCAAGATAGAGGTTGTTGAAGCCAAATTGAAAGTTGTGGCTCACTCACTAACCGTTCTCTCTTTTTGAGTTTTGTTTTAAATGGTTTTAATCAGTGTCTGCTCTTGCAGATAAAGGCTTTCTCCTAGGATTAAGGGTGGAATTGTTAGGTAAGAGAAGCAGGAGTAGCTCAATTTGTTAGATGCATCTCTGTGACTACTACATAAGTCTGAGGGAACATCTAGTGGCTGATAGATGACAAGAAACATTCAGGTTTGTGCTTGAGTGGGTTCACTCTGTTCTTTTTAGATTTTTCTGTGCAAGATAGTGAATTTCAAACTTTTAATAGCATTCTCTCTTCCATTTAGGGAAACTGAGTTAGGTGATAACTCATTAAGTGTATGGAATGTTAAAATAGGAAGATGGATTAGTGTTGTCTTGCACTTTCTATAGAAAGTAAGAATGGTTGTTCCTACTACTTAACAAGATAGGATGGCCATGTATGTATACATGCACATCACCATAATCCATGAAGAAAAACGACCCTTTCCAAATTCCTGGTTTGGAGAAGAAATGATAGTAATTGGCTTCCTCCTGCGTGCACTTAATTCAATAAGACTGGGTGCTTGGATACTAATGCAACAGGTATGTTGGAAATATCTGTAATGGCTACAGAAATCAGAGTACTGAGCCCTTTCTGTAATAGAGTCAGGGCTGAAGGGCTATGTTTTTCTGAAAATGGTTTTTAGTTACTGTGTAATTGATTTGGAGGGTGAGGGGAGGAGGGCTTACAGCTGCACAGTAGACATCTTGATCAATGAGACTATTTGTACTGTTAAACAGTATACTCTTTAAAGCTGGGCACTTAACAATGAACTAAGCTGTCAGTTGTTGCTACACATACTATTTAGTGAGCTTAAATGCTGACATATTGAGAGAACAAATCTAATATAAACATCCTTTAAAGTTCATGAGGTTAACTTTCTCCTTGTTCAAGCTTTCAATAATTAGTTCCCTTCATGTCTCTACTTTGTATTGCCCCTTGCCTGAACCTCATCAGGTTCCCCTTTTCAGGTCCAGCAACTTGGTTTTAACAGCCTGACTTTAATCTTCGCAGTGTGTTGTCCCCTGTTGTTTTTGAAAATACTCAATAGTTTATCTTCAGTAGAAGGACTTAGAGTTGTCTTTAATCTCGGCTTTGCCAATCTGTCTGAGCTGCTTGGCATAATGCTTAAAATAAACTTTAAAGAAAATTCATACCTTCAAGTATTTCATGAATATGATTACTTCAGAGAAGAGGAGGGAGAGGATGCCTTGTGTTCTAGCTAATCAAAAGAAACTAGGCTTTCAGTTAATGTGCTGAAAAGAACTTACATAAAAATCCTGTATTCCAAATGCTTTCTCTTGTCCACAAATTTCATCAAAGGCAATGATCTTTATGTTAATGCTACTTAATGGCCTCTGCTTTTTTATTTTTTTTTTTTTTTTTTTTTTTTTTTTGTTGTTGTTTTTTTTTTTTTTTTTTTTTAAATTTATAGCTGTTCTTATTCCTTACTCTTTCTTTATTTTTGTCATGCTGGAAATATTTGGAGCAAAATCAAGCTCTGGAAATAAACAGATTTATTACGCTGTTCAAAGTGTCTGTATCCTGCTCAATGGACAGCTGGGATCAGCAAAGGAGAAAAGTGTTTCTTGAAAGGCAACATGTGCAGCAGATTCGCTGGGAAATGAGAAGATCATTTCATAGCAAATTTGTAGCAAACTTGGAATACCATCAAGTATGGAGTGATAGGCATCTGACAGAAGAATATTCAACTTCAGTACTATTATGAGCTAGCTGTTTTGTACTTGTTTTGCAATGCTTGTCTTTTGCTTAGTTTTATGACACAAACTGGTATCTATTTGAATAGTTAGGAATGGAAAGTGTCAGCCTACTTTGGTCTTGACTAAGTCTTTTTCTTTAGGCTTCTTTTCCCTCCCATCTGTCTTTTCCTCCACCCTAGTGCTGCCTTTAATTTTTTTCACCATTTCTGGTCCAAGTAATCTGACAAGAGAAATGTTCTGTGGGTTAGTGTTCTTTCCACTGAAAGTTCTGCTAGAAACTAAGCAGACAAGCTGGCCAGTCTGCTGTGTGTTTGTCCAGCTGCCCAGGCTGCTTATCTAATGGGCTCCTCTAGAGATCATGTCCCAGCTCTGGCCAGAGTTGTCTTACTGTCCTCCATATATTGAGTTACTGTTTTTTTAGGTTGTGTTGTTTTTCCAGTTGAATTCCATAAAATAAACCCTTCTGAACAATTCCTGTTTAGGCTGTGGCTCTTTCAGGCAAGGCAAAAAAAAAAAAACATGAAACATTTATATAGTGGTCAGTCTAGTGAGATCCTGTACTGAGCTGGGGCCTCTCTGGGTTTTAATGAGTGTCTGTCTCTTTTGTTTTTGAACAGCTAATAAAATTGCACCTCCTCCTGCCCTTTTAAAAAGTCTATATAGCTAAAAGACTCTCCTTTTAGGAGAAAGGAAGTACAAAGGATGAATCTTTAATGAATTCATGATGCATTCATTTTAATAATTGGAAACTGTTATGTAAAGAATGTTGAGAGAGATTTGCATGCACAAAGGCTTATCATGAGGTCTAAATAAACCCTGGTTGCTGTAGGAGTGGAGGAGGATGTACCCAACAGTGACCTGAACATGCAGGTTGTTGGAGCACAAGGTTTTCCTGTACCTACAATTTCTATTCTGATCTTTGTGGCTTTTAATGTAATCAACACTTTTTTTTTTTCCTCTGTGCACTTATTCTTTCCACCGACGTAGAATTATGCTTATCTCACTTAGATCTCTTGTAAATTAAGATTTCATCCGTATACTTCATGTCAATCTTGGATATCTCTGTTAGCTACTGGCTGGAACTTCACAGAGTTTAAAATTTGCAATTCTAGTACTTAGTGAAAACGAACTTGTTTGTTTGATCAGTTTCAGCCTGTTGAAAGCTCTGTGACGTGAAGAGAGAAGTTGTGGTAGTGGGTTTCTTTTTAAAAGGAACACTTCTAACAAAATTGCAAGAGTGTCATGGACATCTTAATATATTAATCTTAAAGTGGAGATTTGCTTTGTTTCCATAAGATTTTATATTAAAATATATATATATTTATGGATGTATATGTATGAATGGAGGATAATAAGGATGACAAATTTGGGTAGAACCCAATAATTAAAGCCAGGAAGTGAATGGTAACTACTAATGCTTTCAAACTGGATCCTAGTAAGGTCTTGTGCTTTGAATCTTGTTTTATACTCCACATATGAGTGGTAGAAGGGAGAAGAAGAATACAGGAAGTCAGAGGAAAAAGTCACGTGAGTTCTAATGCTGTGTTCTCTGGGTTCTTTGGAAGGATGTAAGAGGGGGTTGCATGGGTGTACATGTGCACGTGTATGACTGGTGACATTTGTACAGAACTTTAACATACGGTGAATAACGTACCTATTTTAAACTTATGTAAGTAAACTTTCCGTTCTCACAATTTATGCTACTAAGGCAAGAAGGATACCAGAGGTGACAGAGGCATTGCATCTGTACAGTATACAAAGTATCCTGCTTTGTTAGCTGTGAAAGCATGAAAGCTTTTACTGATCTCTAGAAGCAGGTGTGATGCACAGCCCTGGTAGCATAGCACTTCCATCTGCATATTTTTATTTGTTCATTCAATAAATTCCTTCTTCTCTATGGAAAAGTAGAAAGAAATGTGAACTACCATCTGAAGCACAAGGCTGGAAAAGTAAAAAATGATGAGAAAAGAAAATATAAAAGCACAAATACTACTAACTTTGAGGTGTTCAAGATGTTGATGATGTACCCAAATCCATTCTTTTAAGAAATGGAAGGGACAGCCAAATTAAGTCCAGGAATGACCAACAAAAATGACCGACAAAAAGAAAAAAAAAAAAAAGGTAAAGCTGATATCAACAAGTACAAATCAATCAACAATTAAAAAATGCTATTTGAGATTAGAGTATCTGAAAAATCTATGGGTAATGGTGCTAAGGACAACTATGTCAGAAACCAAATAAATCCTAACAGTGATGGGAAGTAGAAATCAGGTCTTCCCTCCCTACGGCACCAGGGCAGAACATTATCATGGTACTGCATGGTAGCATTATAAAAAACTTAACTTATGTTTGCCTTCACTAGTAATTAATATCTTTTTAATCTGATACTCGCACCACTATATTGTGAAAAGGCTGAAAAATAATCTAACATAACTAATACTAACCAGCTTATTATTTAGAGGAAAAAATATGTGTATTTTCATGACATTAGCCCCATTCTGATGAACAAAATTGCTGATATACTTCATGTTTTGTGAAGTCATTCCTTTTAAGGAAACTTATTTGCATGATTGAGTCTACTCAGACCAGAAACAAGCCCCAGAAATAATTCAGTAGTGAGTGTAATTAGCCATAGTAGCAGATTGCCTAAGAGTGCAATGTATTCTCTATCACTTTAAGTCTTTGAACCAAGATTAGATGTGTATGAATAGTATTTTCTGGTTAATATAGCATGTGTGAAGCTCTAAAAGGTGCTACAAAGGAGGGCAATGAAATTTTCATCAGCTGTGAGATTATCATGGTTTCTTCTGGTCTCAAGGTCCCTGTGATTGCCATGTACTGTTCCTGGTAGAAAACAAAATGTGAAAAATCATCAGTGCTCTATTTAGTAATGGGTATCAACAAAGAAACGTGAAGGGCTACTTCTTCAATAACTGAAGTCTTCAAGTCTTTGTTTCCTTGTGAGTAATAAATACTTGACTCCTAGCATAAACATTTTTATACAGGGAGTGGGCTTTGTTTTAGGCTCCTCTTAGTTCCAAGACTGTGAGTAAGATTATTCTTACATTTCCCTGTGAGCTATACTGCTGTTGCTTGCTTCTGCTTTGCAGCAACTCTTATCCTCTTGAATATTTTGCCTATTTAATTTTACCCTGGAGAGCTTGCCTGTCCAGCTCAGTGCAATGGCATGGATACTTATGCTGGCACAAGGAAAAGAGAGGAGTAGAGGGGGGTGGAAATAGCAGCCACTTTTTGGGAACAGAGAAATAACTTATTTCAACAGCAGTGCTGGTTTATGCTGTTTTAAATGCTGAGAGAGTTATACTGCAAGATGACTCTGTGCTCCAGAAGTGTATCTTAAGGATGAACTGAAATCTAAAACAAAAATACTTTGCAGAGTTAGTTCAGAGAACAAATTCTGTCTTGGGAAAGACGTCACATACAGCCACTGCTATTTAAGTTCTCAAGTGTTTTCTCTAGCCCCTTCTCAGTGGATCTGTTCTGTTCCTACAAGTGCTGCTTGATTTAAGGTTAGTGTCAAATAGGAAATATGTGGCCGTGAAACTACTAACATGGAACTAATGGAATGATTTTAATTCCTTTAAGTGACCTATCTATTTTCAGCTGTGAGTGGTTATTACTGCATGGTCACTGCTTCCATTGGTGCTTTGAAAATTGGAGGTGGAGGAGGGGAAGCTTTGTGTATAAGTTAAAATATTCACTTTGGCAAAAGTTAGGGACTTGACCGTAGGGGCAGCTCTTTCTTCTGTGTTTCTATTTGTTCAGGCTGGACAGTTTTCTTGAGAAGAAGCTCTCCGCGTGTTTTTTCTTTTTTTTTTTTTTTTTTCGGTTGGCTTTTGAAGTTGTTTCACCCTGCTCTTGGGCTTTATCACATCTGCTTTTTGAGAACCAATGTGCTTGTTTGCTGTCTGAACAGAAGTCTTCATCTTGCTGACCTCTCCCTCCTTTTTAAGGTCTCCCCACACAAAGGTGAGGAGAAATCTGTCCATTCAGTTTTAACATCAACACAATCACAATTCATTTCTGTAACTTAAGCCACAAATGTCTTTAGCTCCATATACTCCTACAAGAGTATGGTAAGAAAAGAACCACCAAGGGGGAAGCAGGCAAGGATGGAGATAAAAACCTGCTAGAAGTGGTCTGAGGATAGGGTGTGGGGGAAAACTTGTGTTGTAACCTCCAGTTCTACTTGTATCTGACTTCCTCTGTGCTATTTACGGGAGGAAGGAGTGTAGTAGCATGTGGGATTGACTTGCAGGAATAATGCACAGAGCCCTGGCTGCTGAATCTATGTGCAGGTTCTCTGCACAGAACAGGGACTGAGTATTAGTATCTCAACATAGTGTGCACAAGGTTAATGTGCAACTACGTGGATGTAACTGAGGTAAGAATGTAGACAAGGTGGGAGAACATAGAGTAGATTTATGCGTTATACTGAAATGGCATGAAGGCTGCCAATTCATTTCCTTATCCAAATACTGGGAGAGGGAATTGAGGAAACTTGCTGTTTGAGAGGGTTGCAGAGGAGAGAATTGTAGGGGAGAATAACTTATAAACTGGCCCAATATTGGCTACTAACAAATGCTGGAGGGTTGTTTTTCTTTTTTTTTATTAAAACTCAAATTTATAAAAACCCTCTGAGCTCAAAGGAGGGGATTACTAAAGCAAGATCTCAGGATTAAGCATATAGAAAGGTTTTTAATTTAACTTCATAAACCTCTATATCATCAACAGATTCAGCTGTACTGTTAGTAACTTCAGAGAACTGATATTGTTGTCTCTCTGGGGAACCAAGGCCAAAATTCCTCAGGTCTACTTCTTGGTCACCCATTTGCTTCCACCCAAGTGTTATATGCTTGGCATCTCCCTTAATGTCTTTATTTCGCTGTGATTCCAAAATAAAAACACTACAGTCATCCTTTTGAAAGAGGTTTTGTGGTAACCTAATTCCGATTTGAGGAAAAGTTTGATCTGATTCCTGTGGTTCATAACTTGCTTTGCAGCTCTAATTTAAGAAAAAAAACGTGATCCAACTTGGCTTGCTTGCATTTCTGTACTTCCTTGGCAGAGAAGGGCTGTAGGGAAAAACTGAGACAAAAACTCATTCTGGGTAATCTGATAGGTATTTTTACCTGGGTGAAAGGGTGATTTGGATCCTGCTGAATCATTTGAGTCAAGGGTAATAACATAACATTGTTGCAATGGATTAGTGAACAGTTAGCTAAGCACTATTTGGAATTTTGTGATTTTGGAGTCTTCAGCCTGCTTCTACACAAAGCCTTAAATAAAAGCATCAACTTTTATTTAGGTTATTCCTGTATTTAGGATACAGGAAAAATAAAGAGGTAAAAGCTAATATCACGTAATGGATTAATGCAACCTTTTTAAAAATTGATTTAACTCCTGTGTCCTGTAACTAGCTGAAGAGTGTCTTTAAATACTGTTGAAGATAGTGGCCACTGTTCATGGAGAATGGAAAAGATTAAAAAAACACAAGATACAGTTTTGGTTTTCTTATTTTTATTTGTTTTCATTCAAAGAAGCTGAATTGGTCTCTGCAAATAAAACAAAGGTAGAACTACAAAGAGGTAAAACCAAACGTGTCTCTCACATCTGCTTTTGATTCATGCTTGTAATAACGCTTGTGAAGGAAGACTACCATACAGTCAGCTAACAAGACCTCACAAATACAACAGACTGTTGTCAAGTTAAGGTGATGCTTTAAATTGGTGCTCTCATTAGAGTCTTTCAGGAGTGTAGCAAAAACCAGCCCTACGTAGGAATGCCAAAATTTTCTGTGCCTTGTCTAAAAAGAAGGTAGAAGGAAAAGGATGCAAGAGGTGGCACAAACACGGGAATGTGAATTTCATGTTGGATGGTTTCAAAATGATAACACCACCTGGTTCCCTCCACACCAGGAACATGGCTCTGAGGATGCTGCTGCAGTCCTGCTGCAGTGTGTTGTGCTAGATTTCTTCTTCTAGCTTGTATGTCAAGGACTGCAAGATATTTCCATCACACTTTGGATAAAGTAATGTGAAGATCATCCAGTATGAAGTTAACTTTAGGCATGCTGATTTGGTCCTTGGTTGTGGACCTGTGTTACTTCTGTTTCATATGATCAGAGTACAGTCCCTGGGTAGCATCTCAGTACACCTTTTTCATTTGTCTCATGACTTTTTTTCTTACTTCAGTGTTTCTCTGTATTGGGATGAGTTAAGACCAGCCTTTATGCAGCATTGCTCCTGTCTTGTTTTTGACAAATCAAGCCCTTGGACTATAATGTTTGGCAGCTATGTGGGTTGAATGCTGGAAATCATAAGATTATATGCTGGCTATAAAACACAATGCTGCATCCAACCAAATAAATGTGAACACTATTGTATATGCCGTGATATCACAAAGATACTGTTGTAGGAGTTCTGCTCTGTCTAGGTGTGATAGACCCATGTCATTGTGTTATACAGAAGTGTACCTCTGCATTATCTTCTACGTGACGTTTGGAAAAAAGACGGGTGACGTCTGGAGAATGAGCTTCACTGGCAGAATTTCCTCTTGTATGGTCTGTTCGCAAATGCGTTGTAACTGTTGATGAAAACACTAGCAATTTGCAAAGGCACTACATATAATTGTCTTGGCAGAGGGGTGGGTAGGAGGGAAGGAGCAATATGGCAGATAATGGGACAATGGACCTCGAGCCACTGTGACAATGAGCTGCTGAGGGAGTTAAGTTGGCATTAGTTAAAACTGAAATAAACTGATGTCCTCAGCTAGAACTGTAAAAGCCATACAAATTTGATTGCTAAAGAAGAAAGCAATCTCTGAACAACAGTAGATGCGCAGAACCCATGAAATTATGTACTGGAGGTTGTTTTTTGTTTTGTTCTAATAGCTTTCTGGTGATTGTTTTATACTTTTTTTTTTTTTTTTTTTTTTTTTTTTTTGCGGGGGGAGGGGAGAACCAAACTTATTTTAAAAATATTAAAAAGAAATGAGAAGGTGCTCAGTGAGAAAAAGGTCTTTGAAGGTTAGTATGTGTACTTTTTTTTTTTTTTTTTCTTTTTCCTTGCTATTGAGCCTATCAGAGAGGTCATAATGATGGGCTGGCAAGCTAGGGAAAAGCCTTATATTGCTATATAGGATTGGTAATCCTGGGGAAAAACAACTAAATGTCTACCCGTTGCCTTCTGATCCTGTACCATAGCTCTGAAAAAGAGTGAGAGACTGGTAGTCATTTCAAAAGCTGTGGATCCCTTGGGACACTTCAGTGTGAAAGGTGAAAAGACTTGGTGTGTTTCTTGCGCAGTGAAAATACAGGTTTTATACAACCCAGTGATGTTGTCTTAGTCCCTAGGGTTGTGATGTAGATTATTGCTTCTGTTTTCTAGTGAAATCCTCTTTGTGCTTGGAAACTCAAATGTTGTGATTTCCCAGCTCTGCAAGACTGCAGGCTCTGTCCATCTCTTTGCTCAGCCAGCTCTGGGATTGGACTGTTGCTGGCTGTTGCAGAGAAACCAGTCAGTTACCATCTTAAACAGATTTATTTTTTTATTCTTTTAGAATGCACTTGGTTCAGTATGTCACAAAGAACCAGCTTAGCTAATTGCATTTTGAACCACAGTAAGAAGAGCCAGAAGTCCAACTTTGACAGATGTTCTTTGCTTTGTTTTGCTTCAGCAGCTCAGACATTCGGGATGAGTCAGCTGCCCAAATGCAGGCATCTAGTGCTGCTGAAAACGTCCTACAGTATTCAGGGCCATGTGTAGGACAAGCAGGTGTGTGGTGCAGGTTGTAGGGGAAACATGAACTTCTGCAACTTCAGCAGAAACCAAAGACAATTATGCTTACTGGGAGGAATAGTAGGTGACCATGATTAAGTATCTGAATTCCACCTTAAGTCTCTTCCTACTTTTTCAGTATATTTCTGTATATTTCTCTGTATATTTTTCTGTATATTTCTCACTGCCCATTGTGATAGTAGGCATTATTGTAATATTTTTAATGGAAGGCTGCTATTCTTCCAATACCACAGGCTACACTTTAATCTCTAAAACTGTGAGGGTAGACTGAAGAACTCCTCTCGTTTTCTACTTTGTAGTTTCCTGTACTCCCATAACATTGCTTAGCTTTGTCATCATTCCTTCCATAGTGTTCTTAGTGCTACGCATTTGTATCTGTCTCAAAATGAAATTTCAACTCTACAACAGAGCAAGCAAAACAGAGTATAACCGCATCCATAAATGTCTTCTATAGAGCACTTCACAAGCCATGTTCCTAGGTTTGCAATGCATAGTAAAATCTCTTTGTGCAGGAGTTCTATAATTTAATTCTCATGAGTGTTGGCACATAGTTCCTTCAACTAAAATTGTGGGATTGTTTTCTGCTGTCCAAGAGTTTGGTAGTTTCTTCTGAGTTTTTGCATTTTTCTTCTCTCTGCGTAGTTGCTCAGTATTTTCTTCTGTCATTTTTATGACTGGCTCATGTAGTAAGTCCTTGACAGCAACATTTACCAGAACAGATGAAAGAAGTAGTAATGAAAATAACATTTTTCTGGAATCAATGACAGTCAAAGTAAATATGTATCTGTTTCAAATGTGTAAGCATGTGGATTCATGGGTCCTACAGTAATCAAAGAAGAAACCTCTATCTGGGCTGGGAGAAATTCTTTGTGGGGCAGAGAACCTTTGTGGGTAAGTCGTCTTCCGAAGTATGTCCATCAATGAAGACAAATGATAGAATAATCTTTTGAAGGTAGGTTAGTACCAAATTTTCAGGCTGCCCTACCTGACCTAAGGGAAGTTTTTTGTTTGGTTGTTTTTTTTTTTTTTTTAACATCTCTAGAACATAATGCTTTATTTTGTAGCATGCTGAAATATTAGGCTCCACTTTATACCCTTGATTTTATTACAGTATACTATGAAAGTTGATTTAGGTATTAAAGCAGTTTGCTTTGACATCTGTGCCTTTGAATGCCAAATACTTTGCCTTGATCCAGAAAATAATGGGAGCCAGGAGATATTATTCTTACTGAAATATGCCTTGTCAAAACAAAATTTGAGGATAGGAAGAGAGGACTGGTAGGTTTCAAAACATGATTGAAGCATCGTAGGACAGACCTGAGATGTTTGGTCCTGGAGAGGAAACCACTGTGGTCAGGGCTGAATCCTCCCACCTGTTCAGACAGTGTATGTATTTGGAAGAATTTGTGCAATGATAAGTCAGTTGAACTGGGAGCTGCCCCTGCCTAGCCACCAGAAGTACTGAAAACAAGAATATGTCTCAAATAGGGTTTTTTTGGGTGTGTGGGGGGGTGTCTTTAAAATGGCTGACCCAAATCTCCGCACAGATGCTTTCTACATTTGGAAACCCGCAGTTCCTAACCTTCTTTGGGAGGTGTATATGCTTATCCTCTTTTGTAATTCAGCAAGAATTGGCCTGAAGAAAATGGGGATGAGGAGCAGAGGGGGAAAGTGCTCTGTGCTGTTTGCCTTATAGGCTCCCATGGGAGCACATTCCGCCCTTCCTTTTGAAGCTGTGCCAGGATGCATACAGGCAGGATGACGTGCAGACACTATTTTCAACTGGGAGAGAGGAATGCCTTGAGATTATGCCTCTGATTTTAAATAAATTATATGTATTTTTGTCCTTGACTGGGGTGCTGTTTGCACTCTGAATGCTGTTTGGATGGGATGTTTTGAAGCTGCTTGGGTGGAGGATGAAATGGAACTGTTGGGGGGAGGGGGTGCTATTTTGTGTGTCTTTATTGAAAGCCCAGTGTTACTGTTCACACCAGAGGTGTGCTGTCAAATTCAGGTGAGTACCTCTGAAGAGAAAGGTTAAAGCAGTGTCTCTTCTGTGCATTGATAAGCTTTAAGTGGTGGTTGAGTTTGCTTTTGAAGCTTTGAGTTCTAAAGGTTGATATCATAAAATCTAAGAGGGGTGGAATAGAGAGAAGGGTCTCCAGGGTTAGACAGCTGGTGAACATTGTACTCAAGATTTCTGTTTATCCAAGTCCTGGGACTTCTCCTTCTTGAAGGTCTCATTGTAAGTGTAATGCTGTTGCAGCTTAGGAGGAAGGTCAGCTCCTTATGGTCAGGGAGTTTCTTGCTGAATTCAGTAGCACGTTTTGTGAGGAGCTCATAATTTGCTGCATTTGCTATCAGAGGATGTTGAAAGGGTGTTTTTTCTGTGGTGCTCTTGAGCTACTGAAGTCATTGGCTCAATTAGTAACCAAGGAACAGAAGTGTTTACAGGAAAAGCTCCTAGAAGCTGGCAATAGACTCTTCTCTGAAAGAAAAGCTGTTTTGACCCACTGCTTGTTTTTTTCTGAAGAATGAGGGACTTGTGCAGAGTGATCCAACTGCTGACAAAGTATCTTGTAAAATATGACTTGGGAAGAATAATGAATGTTATATTATCTGGTCAGTCAAGCAGCTCTAAAGAAGGGGCTAAGCATAATGTCTTTATCTCAAAAGTGTCACTTAGTCTTCCATAATGTCAGATAATTACATTAAACTCAAAATTGGGTGATGTAATATGTGAAGAGAAAGTGATGAATATGGAAATCTGGGGGATATCAGATGTTCTGAAGTGTGATCTCATTTTATGATCTCTGGTAAAGGTATTGCAGAGGTATCGAATGATACTTCTCTGGTACTGTATGTAATACAGGTAGCACTGGTGTTGTTTTATGCACCTCCCCTTTGACATGCCTTCAGTCTTTAAAGGGAGTGGACTGTTAGTGGTGTTGTCAATAATGGATTCATTAATCTCTTTATAAATCATTCAATGTCTGTGCAGTGGATTAAGTAGTTACAAAATCAAGTTAAATTGTGTATATGTGGGGTATTTGTGGCAAACCATAAAGCCTCCTACTATGCTTACATATTTCTAGACTCTTGTTTTTCAAGAAGCATTGCACTGGAAGGACTGATCTAGAAGGTTGATTTCTCATGTCATGAACAGTGGGGCAAAGCACTCTAATAAGGAGAAATTAGGTATTTTTGCTGTTGCTGCAACTGTTGAAAAACTGTAACTTATTCAAATAGGCAGTTGAGCATCAATACTCGCAGGACTTCTCTAACAGGTGTATAATAACAGAAGTTGGGTCTTGACCAATGTGTTTAGGGAGCTAGTAAGAACATCCTGCCATTCATGTGCTTTCGTATTTGCTGTAAATTAGAAGTGGAGAAAAATTATGATAAATTGCAGGGGGAGCAACTTTGTCCTCTGATTAGATTGCCCTGTTACAGAATTTTGCTGTGCTACAGTCACTTGTTTTTTTTTAAACTTCTGCTCCCAGAGGTACTGTTGAAGGAAAGTGTTTTCCCAAAGCTTGACTGTATTTAACCTCTACAGAAATTAATTTTCTCTGACATTGATGAAATGTGTAAATCATTCTTTCTGATGGGGGAGACTGATCTGTGGCAGCTTACTTCCTTCCCCCACCCACCTTTCACCTGTGACCTTGGTTGGGCAATAACCATCGGTGGTGGCAGTGATGAATGTGTCTGGTTGTGATAGCTGAACATGGCTCAAGGCTCATTTGGGAGAGATGGATCCAAGGAGCATGCTAATGGAGCATGCACCAACCAAATATGGCTGGTATGTGAATATGACAAATGTTCAGACATCTTGCCCCACAAATTCTGGACAGCCTGGAGCCTGTTGAGCTCTCCTGTATGGCAGATCAGGCGGGCTGCATACCAGGATTTGCATACCAGGATCTTCTTGAGCAGGGGATGCCTTCCAAGGTTACTCCTTGAGGTTGAGAGATTCCTTGCCTGTGACAGATGTTCGGTAAGTGACTAATAGCTAGCTTGTTGAAACTTTGCAAGTAATTTTCTAAGCATGCTGAAACTTTGTTATCTTAGCGAAGTGATATAAAGGATTGATAGTGCATATAGTCCTTCAGGCATAAATTGTTAGCTCTGTGATTGGCATAGGATGTGGCTGTATCTAGACTTCTTGGAGTTTGGATGGCCAAATGGACTTCATTATGAAACTCGTGACTCACCATGAGGGTCTTTCTGATGTTTTTAGTCTGACCCTGTCCCCTATGCAGTAAATAATAGGTGACCTTGCCATCGTGGATCTAGTTAATGTCACATTTAGGACTTCTGTTAAATTGATGTCTGAAAATTAAACCCTGTTAAATCACCATTTTCATCAAGATATTGATTATCTCTTATCTGTTACAAGTCAAGTGTGTATACTTCCTTTTGTGACATAATCACCTTGAATTTTCTGGGATGAAATGTCACAACAAATATTTCTGGAATTGCAGTGTTGTGCTCTCCCCAGTTTGGGCTGTGAGTTGAGGACAAAACTGTTGTAAATCCAAGCCTATGTCTATGCTAGGAGTTAGAATAAAGCTGCGAGATGCCTAGCTTGCTTCCAATTTGCCTTTCATTGCAGCAGATGCACAGTTTATACTGACACAACAGGCAATGCAAAATGATTCTTATTATACAAGAAGGAATGTCAAATCGGAATGAACACAAAGCTAGCAATGTGCAGTCTTCAGGTATCCTGGACTCTGCTGTGCTGATCCTGAGTGGTAAAGCCTTGAATTAATGTTGTATTGGATGTTTTATTGGCCTCTTCTTAAAATAAATAAAATGTTAAAAGTAACTCAACAGTATTTCCAGGATAAAAGGAAGTGTTGCCATTTAGAAGATAATAATTGAAGAAAACAAATACAAACATGAAGAGGTATTTTGCTTTCTATCTCCTGTAAGATGTTTTATATGGTGATGGGTGAAGAGGAAAGATGGTAATCCTGGGAGTTGCTAGCTGTATCTGAAACTGAGAAGTTTCCCTTCCACACTGAAATTTCATGGTGTATTTTATCCAGTCTCAGCCCCTTCAAGCCTTATATCCTGTGCTCAGATTTCACTATATTAAAGTAGTGCTTTTGTAGCATGGCTTTCCTGGGATCTCCATGGATGCTTTTTCTGTCAGAGCAGGAGTAGTTTCAAAGATGTTAGAAAGTGATTAAAATGCTTTCTGTTACAGTAGGGTCTATGAAGATAAATGATGGCTACAGAAAGAGGATTTTCTATAAAAGTGTTAAGGCTTTGTAAATAATTCTGTCTTCAGACTATTGAGTGAGCTAATTTATCACTAAAGATTAATTACGCTTAATTATATACCTACACTGAAAGCCTCACAGTCTGTGTGCTCTTGCCTGTCTTAATTTTCCTGCATCCACTTTATGCTACGTAGGCTGTGCCATTACTCACCTCCTTAATGTCCTTCATCCATTCTTGCTTTCTGACTCCTCCACCTGAACTAGTCAGCCATGTTTCCATCCTCTTCCAGAGACTCTCTGATATATCCTCATCCAGCAAAACTACTGGTAATGCTTTTCTTCCTGTGGCTAAGTATAACTGGAGGGTGAGGAGAGATGACACAAACAAAATACAATGAAGTGGCACTTTTACCAACAAAAATAAGTCCTATGATTAATAATGCGATATTGCATTTGCTCCAGATTCTGTGTACTGACCCAAGGGGTCTTGCCTTCGTATCAGCATGTTTAGTACTTTGATATTGCAGGAGGAGTTAAATCACTTACCAAGATAATATAGTACCTCTTAGTTGAACAACAGCTCTCACTGTAAATCTGTGTGTAAGTGACAGTTCGTGTTCATGTGAGACAAAATCTTTGGGAATGGGGGATTAGGATATAATAAAATCAAATTTAAACTAATTTGGTAACAAAATGTGGCATGTAGTTGAAGCAAAGTAACCTGTTCAATAGAGAGTTCAACCTATGTATTCCTGAGACTTATATTTGGTTGTCTTAATATTACCAACTACAGATAATAGGAACTTATCTACCAAATCAGTCATCTTCACAAAAAGGCATTTCTAATTATTTTACTCTTATAGTTTACTAATCGCCTTCTTAGAGTTGTCTTCTCCCATTATGAGAAACCCCTCTAAATAGAATATTTCTACTTTTTCATTAAATGAAGGAATAGAGGCTTGCTTTTTTTCCTAAACTGTAATTAAAACTGGTTATTCCTGTGCTCATGAAGACAATAGATGAAAACTTGATTTAGAAGAAGGTATTTTGTTTCAAAGCTTTTCTGACTCCAAAGAGCTAGTTTTCTCTTAGCTAATAGTTTTAGGTTTATGGCAGTATTTTAAAAAGTAGTCTCTAAATTAAATCTGTATGCATCTTTCTTTTAATAATTTAAAAAGCAAAAAGCAGAACTTGGATTAACTTGATATAGTCATTTGTGTGCACAATCAACAGCTATCTTTGGGGAAGATGTGTGACACTGAATAGATTGAGAAATTATTCTGAGTCATAATTTAAGAGTTCGTTCTGAATTATGATCTTGAAAAATTTGCATGGTGATGAGAGGGTGGTAAAACAGTCTTGTTCAACTTCAATATCTACCCTTGTAAGATGAAGCATTGAACAATACATAACCTGAAAGTTACTTTTAAAATCCTATCTGGGACAAACCTGGGTTTGAAAGTTCTTCTGTCTCTCCATACCAGTCATTCATTTGTTATTCAGCCTGTGTAGATTTGTAGATGGAATTTTAGTTCTGGAGTTCTTGGTTGTATGTTTTTCCATGTGCATCCCTAACCCTAATTTAGATAATGTTCTCTTTGCCCTTCAGGTATGTTGAGCATAAATCACTATGCTGCAATTTCTTTCATTCTGTACACACATGGGGTTAACATTTGTTAGGATGCATTCATTTTTATACTGAGAACTTTATTACAGACAAACTTTGGCAGTGTTTATTGGCGTAGATAAGATGTGACCAGGATGATTTAAATCGGGGAGACAAGGGTCAGAGTTTGAAAGATCCACAGGCTTATACTTGTTTTGACTTCAGTGGGAGTTGGCTAAATTCTTCAAAAATTATGGCCATAAGGCCCTAGTTACAGTTAAAAGTTGCTTGTAATTGCAGGCAGCTACCATTCTTCAAACGCAACACAGATATCTACTACATGTTGTACTTCTCATCACATGTCCAAGAACATCTTTGTAATTAGATGTTGTGGCTTAATCCAGGCAGAAGCATGATGCATGCGGTGGCGGGGCTGTTTGCTTTTTTTTTTTTTTTCCTCCAAGCTTTTTAACTGGAAATACACAAGAAAAGAATAACGGATTTGAAGTCTATCATCCAAAAATGCTGCTTTTACTTCTTTTGTATCAGAGTGATTACACTGCCATCTTTTAAAGTCACATTAGTTGTAGTGGACAGCGTTCAGTTTGCCTTTCCTAAAATGTGGTGTAAGTTTAAAACGACAACATGGTTTTAAGCAACCCTTCCCATGCCCTGTTTTTTCTAACCATCTGAAAAAAAAAAAAGTTCAGGAGCACAAAGGAAAACAAAAATTAACAGTTGAAGCTATGAGAATAGAATTACAAGGATTATCAACCCTCACGCTTCACTTCATAAACTGATCAACAGCTGGGATTAAATGACTTTTCCTCCAGTCACTATTAGTGTTGTACCATTTGGTTCATGCCGTTAGACTTATGTCTGAGACATCCATGCTGGGCTTTTCTCTGGGATAGGAATGCTGAGTTAGCTGCTTTATTGATTGTGGACAGCCCAGTAATCCTTACGTTTGTAATTCAGTTTGCATAAATATAGGCAGGGGAGAGCTGCTGTCTTTTTCCTTAAATGCAGTGGATGAGCTTGGGCCTCTGTGAGCCAGGTGAGGCATCTGTTAGGGTTCAGTGAGCAACCAGCACTATGTTCTGTAGTTTAAAAACAGCTGGTTTCACTTGTGCTCGTGCAGAAAATGTTTCTACTGCTCCTGCCCCTTGGTACTTGGGGAATGCGACACTGCAGTCTGCAGCCTGCCACACTGTGCCAAAAGGAGGTCCTTGCTCTCTGTGCCTTCAGGAAAATACGCTGGGTATATGGAAAGCTGTTGTTCATGGGAGGAAAACTGAGCTGGAAAAGCTTTCTTTCGTGTTCTGGAATAGTGCTTGGGGAATATCAGCTGAATATAGTGAATTTTCTTGGTCTCATTTATAGGATAGCAGAAGTATTGCTTTTGGAAAGAAATCTTTTTCTAAGAGGACTTGCTTCTGTCCCCGTCTTTTCATGAGGCAATAAATCTCACAGTTGGGGCACATCTAGGAAAGCTAAAGCCCAGATAGAATTAAGTCTGGCCAAGGATGTCAAAAGCAACAAGAAATGCTTCTACAAGTATATCAGTGATTAAAAAGAAGACTAGGGGAAGCATGGGGCCCCTCTGCTGAAGAAATGAGAGACCCGGTTACCTGGAATGCAGAGAAGGCTCAGTTACTCAATGACTTTTTTGCCTCAATTTTCACCAGAAAGTGCTCTAGCCACACCGTTCAATTCACAAAATCCAAAGGTGGGGACTCGGAGGATGAAGAAACACCCATGGTAGAAGAAGATCAGGTTTGAGACTAAGGAACCTGAAAGTGCAGAAGTCTATGGGACCTAATATGAATCTGAAGGTCCTGAGTGAACTATCAGAAGAAGTTGTTAAGCTGCTGTCCATCATATCTGAAAAGTTGTGGTAGTCTGGTGAAGTTCCCACTGACTAGAAAAGGGGAAACAGCTCCAGTTTTTAAAAAGGGAGGAAAGGAAGATAGAACTACAGGCCAGTTAGTCCTACCCTCTTACTCGGTAAAATCCAGGATCAGAACCTCTTGGAAGCTATGCTAAGGTACACAGAGAACAAAGGTGACAGCCAGCATGGTTTCACTAAGGGCAAATCATGCCTGACAAATTTGGCCTTCTATAATAGGGTTACAGTGCTTGTGTGTAAGGGAAGAGCAACTAATGTAATCTGCCTGGACTTGTGCAAGAATTTGACACTGTCCTGCACAATCCTTCTCTCTAAATTGGAGAGACATGGATTTGATGGATGGACCACCTGGGTAAGGAATTGGCTGGATGGTCACACTCAAAGTTGTGGTCAGTGGCTTGATGCCCAAGTGGAGATCAGTGATAAATTGTGTTTCTCAGAGGTCTGTATTGGGACTGGTATTATTTAACATGTTTGTAAGTGGCATGGACAGTGAAATTTAAGTGCACCCTCAGCAAGTTTTTGGGTGACACCAAGTTGAGTGGTGCGGTTGACATGCTGAAGGGAAGAGAGACCATCCAGAGGAACTTTGACAGGCTTAAGACATTGAACCCATGTGTACCTCAAGAAATTCAACAAGACCAAGTGCAAGGACCTGAGTCAAGGCAATTTCAAGCATTGGTGAGGCACTGGCACAGGTCGCCCAGAAAAGCTGTGGATGCCCCATCCTTGCAGGTGTTCAAGGCCAGGTTGGATGGGGCTTTAGGCAACCCAGTGTAATGGAAGGGGGACTGGAACTAGGTGATCTCTGAGGTTCCTTCAAATTCAAACCATTCTGTGTTTTGAAATGCCAAACCTAACTTAAAGATGGCAAAGCTAACTTAATTTGGTCTTGCTGAGTGCACAGCACAGCTGGTTGTGTTTTTTTCTTTTTTCTTTTGTTGTTGTTGGTGTTTTTTTGTTTGTTTTTTTTTCAGTTCTGTGTGGTACAAATAGAAAGTGACTTTATTTGCAATTAAACACATAAAAGCATCTTGCAACATTTATCATAAGCAGTGCTGTTTTGGTGTCTTCACAATGACCTACTTAGGCTACATAAAAAATGGTATGTAAATCCCTACAATGTCAGACTCATGATTTCTCTTTCAGAGTTCTGATGGATCCCTCTCTGGTGTTATGCAGAAGTGGAGGGAGTACCAGCGCCAATGCCTGAAATATTTGTATGAGGCACCCCCCATTGCAGCAGGTGAGCTTCCTTGGTAGGATAGGATGTGTTATTAAAATTCATGCTAACAGTAGCAAGGGAGTGATTGTGAACCTGAAAAGACTTCTCCAGCTTATTGTCCAGTCTCTTCTTTATCCCGTTTGCTTCAGCCTGATCTCTTCCCTCTCCTGAGAGGAAGCATTTTGTAGAAAGAGTTTCATTGTGAAGAGTGTCTTGCAAGAGTGGCAAATGGTGGTTGTAGTGTGTCAAAGTAGCACACTAATACAATTCTGCAACTTTTGTAGAGGGTCAGGGTTGGAAGAGTATAAGTGTTAGGAAACCCAGGACCATGTTGATCTCGCTGTATAAATTATGCTGAGCACTGAAAAATGTTGAAATGGATTTTAAAACAAAAAAATAAGATACTTTAGAGCAAATGAGAATGCAGCATGTCTTAGCAGTTGAATTCCTGTAATGTGCCGAGAGCAGCTGTGGCATGCCAGCACTGTAGTGTTTAGAGGACACTGGTGTCTTGTCAGTGATGCTCACAACTGGGCACAGTACAGGCATTTCTATGCTTCAGTGCTTTTGTGACACACTGGAAGAGATGAATGGGTCTGAAGTTATGTCTGTGAAGAATTATTTCAAAACTGTTAATTTTCCTTCTCTTAACTATATTATTATGGCAGAGTGAGAGCAGTAGCTGATGACAACAGTGGCCAGGAAACATTTATCTCCCTCTGCTCCATTATCCTGCTGAGCGGTTGAATGCTGCCCTCTAAGAATGACAGTTTAATAAATCTGAAGTTGAAGTATTCTCATGTTGATTAAGCTGTAATGCAAAGTTATGGTTGTGTGTGGCTATTTTGTTGATGGATCTATGTATTAGGCTAGACTTTCCAACTGCATGACTCTGAGCCAGTTCTCAGGAATGGTTATCTACAATATTCACAGCAAAAATGATTTTAAATCCAACTGAGACATAGGAGAGTGTAAAAGAGAAAAGATAGGAATGGACCAATATTGATCTGCCTTTCTTGTCCTTCAATTTAGTCAACTAATTTTTTCAACTTTCCTGTTGTATAGGGCTAAGTGAGACACATTTGTCCAAAATTTTTTTTAACTCCAAAGTTTAATTGTGTAATACTATTATGGCTTAAATGCACATGCTCATTTTATCTCTTGCTCTTCAGCCTTTTCCTCATTGCACTATTAAAGCAAGGCCGTGACATAATCCTCTCTTCCATCTCTCTGCAGAAGGCAAGTTCTGCAACAGAACATTTGACAACTATGCCTGCTGGCCTGATGGATTACCTGGCACTTACGTGAATGTCAGCTGCCCCTCATATTTACCCTGGGCTAACACAGGTAAGAGCCCTCCCTTATAAACACAGCTTTAAATCAACCCTGCTTTACTTACTCAGTGTTTGAAAGGATAAAATTAGCTTTAGCAGCCATGAGTGTAGTCAGTTCTCTGTAATACAAAGATAGGAATGGGGCTCAGTAAAATCCATTCTTTATCTCCATCTAACAGGAGGAAATGAGATAAGAGGCAGTTTTTAAGGGCTGAATTTAGCACAGAAATCCAAGCTATCATCTGCTTTTGTTGTTTGAGTGGTAGTGACTATTAATAAAATAATACCAGGATGCTTGTTGGTGAAGAATAGCTAACAATAATAATGGTACAGTTTGAAAACTGAGATAACAGCAAAGCTGTTAGGTCTTCCTCTAGTAGGTATAGACAAAAAGGTTTAAAGTGAAAGGTGTTTCATGTTGCTTCCAGAGAGTTTTTTTTTTTCTCAGAATATCGTAAGGTGAAAGTATAGATGATGGCAGAGACTTTCTCTACAAGACAATGTTAAATACTAAGGAATAAGGCATGGAGACTGCACTGTGTCTGGCTGGGTTGGAGGAAATTTTCTTCATAGCAGTCTGCATGGTGCTTTTATTTGCATCTGTGGCTGAAATAGCATAGATAATGCACCAGTGTTTTAGCTATTGTAGAACAGGATTTGCACAATATTGAGGCTTTCTCTCTTCCCCTGCACCTGCTCTGCTGACCTTGGTGAGGGGGAAGAGGTTGGGAGGTGAAAAAGCCAGGCCAGCTGAACTTGATGTGACCAAAGGGATACCTTGTGTCATATAGCAGTGTGCTCAGCCAAAAAAACTTGGGGAAAAAGAGAGGAGGGAGGAAGGGGAACACTCGTGGTTATAACATTAGTCTTTCTAAGTAACTGTTTTGTGTGCTGGGGCCCTGCTTTCCAGGAAGTGACTGGACATCTGCCTGCCAATGTGAAGAATTGAATAAATTCCTTATTTTGCTTTGCTTACATGCACAGCTTTTGCTTTTCTCATTAAGATGTTAGCTTGAAAGGGAAGGAAAAATCCTCACTCCAAAATCAAAATATTATGATACCAGAAAGGTGGACAACTTGCATGCACAGAAGATCTCCACTCTTCGTCCCGTTACCACTTTACCACAACAAGAGGTGGTTTTTTTGTTGTTGGTTTTTTTTTCAGTTTTTTCTACTCTGTTAGTGTCCAGTCCCAGTTTTGGCTCTTACCTCTCCCAGTTACTGTCTTGATCTTGAGTCATGAGCTTTTCCATCTTTATTTTCTCCCCCTGTCCTGTTGAGGAGGGGGAATGAGAGAGCAACTGGATGTGTGTCTGACAGCCAGCCAAGGTCAACCCACCACATCTACTGTGATGGATCCACAGGCTCCAGGGGAATCTCCAGGGGAATCTCCAGGGGAATCTCCAGGGGAATCTCTGCTCCAATGCCCGAACACCTTTTCCCCCTGCATCTCCTCAGACTTTGATGTTTACAGGGTTGGTTCCCTCACTCTTTCCCTCAGTCTACATTGCCAGTGCAGTGTTTTGCCCTTTCTTAAACACATGTTCACAGAGATGCCACCAGCTTGGTGGCTTGGCAGAGCTGTTGGAAACATCTGTGTCCAGCATGCGGTGGCACTGGCCTCTCCTCATTGAGACCTCTGTAGTCTTCTCTCTGCTGACACCTGCCATGGATGCCCTCTATGCTTCATGATCTGTTGTAATGCTTTTTGTGGATTAGGAGAGATGTTTAAATCCAGGGGTGTGGGGGAGGGTGTGAAGTGTCAGGCCAACTGTTGTGACCCCTTAATTTCCTGGCTGGTTTCAAGCTTGTCTCAGAGGTAATCTCTAAAACAAAATTGCTGAGTCTGGATTCACATTTTCATTTTGAATTGCTGTATCTTTTCTATTAGGGCCTCAAGGGAAGACATGGAAACCACCATTGTGTGGTTAGGGATCCTTGTGGTGTGGGACAAAGAGTGGAGATCATCTCTTCCCTGCACACCATGGGTCCTACTGCCATGTAGTTGCCACTTTTTTCCTGCCTGCTTTCTGACATGACCTTTTGACAGTTTTGCTCCTGTCTCGTTCCTGCTAAACATCTGTGGTGAGGTGATGTTGTTTTTTTTCTAGGTGCATTAATCTGTAATTTCCTAGGTGAGCATTATGGTCTGTATTTCAAATTTCTGAGTATCTTTTGTATTGTATCTCAGCTGTAGTGGTAGTAACTGCTAATTTGATAACCTCTGATGTAAAAATGCTGTTTGCTTACCCTTTTCAAACTCGTAGTAAAGATGCTGCATGTTTAGAATGGGTAAACGTGTTTTATAAATTATGGAATCAATATTTACCTCACAATTAATTGACATAAAAGTATGTGCTGAAGAACTCTTTCCAATAAATCTAATCTTTCTGGATATCTAAAACTCTTTACAGGATTAAACTCTTTTCCTCTAAACCTGTTTACTTGCAATCTTTAAGACCCTGGACACAGTTATTTGACTTGCAACTGCTCTTGAAATATCAATGCTGGAGGTTTAACATAGCAATGCAGATTAGTAAATTATTGGGAAGTGCAATATCTCTCATATTTTGAAAATAAGTTTATTTTCATGATAATGAATTTGTTTTAGTGTTTTGTTTCAATCAAAGACTAGCATCATTTGGAAAAAAACATAGAGCTTGGTAGGGAGCATTGTAAAAGTACTTCAAAAAGTACCTTTGGCTGCAGTTCCCTTTTGTGTATACTGTATGTGTGCCTCAATCTCTTTTATTATGGAGAAATAAGAATGGAACAGAGGTCTTTTGTCCAATACAAAACAAGAAGGTTGGTATCAGTGCCAGATAGGCAATTTAGGAGCCTGATTACTGTGACCTGATACTTTTTTTTCATGACATCTTGTGGAATCATGTTCAGAGTGAATGCTAATGGACAGCCATAATGAAGGGGTAACATCTTTATAATGGAAGATCTGGAGCCATAGAAAATTTAACACCCTGTGACTTCCAGTAATCACTGAAGCATGCTTATTACTTGTTCTTGCTTAGCCCCCTACCTTGAAAGTAAAACTGACTGCAGGGGTTCTTTCTCTTCACATGATGAAAATGGTGAAAATGTATAGATGAGACCTTGTTTTGAAAGTACCTTCAAAACATGTTCAGTAATCGTCGTCATTAAGCATGAAGAGCTTTCAATTAAGCTTGCTTTAAGATTATTCTTCCTTTGATTCAGAGTCAGTTTTTCAAATGCATAAAAAGCCTGCTGTGGAACTTTATGCTATACCACCTAGAAGATCCCCTGGGTGCTAAACTGAAACACATAATGCTGAATATTGTTTATGATAGGGTTCTGAGATGGAGGAAGTGTTGAATGCTCCTCTCTTATGACTTACCAGCTTCCATAAAAGGGGTAGGAGAGTTGGAAACAGAGACAGGTGTGACGTAGGAGGGCAGCTAGCCAGTGAGCATTTATGGTGAAGTTTACGAAAGCCAAAGCCTATCCAGAATCTGTTGAGCAACAAAAAAGGTCTTCTAAAGCACTGGCAACAGCAAGGGGACAATAAGAGGAAATGTGAGTCCACTGTGTACATTGTGGCAAAGGACATGGAAGCGGCTGAGCTACTTGTTGCCTTCTTCACCATGGCTTTTACAGATAAGACTTGTCTGCAGCAATCCCAGCCGCCCTTCAAAATCAGTAGTATAGAGCAATGAGGAAGATCAGATTAGGTGACACTTAAAATGGATATATGCAAGTCTATGGGACGTGGTGGGATGAACCCACACATGCTAAGCAAGCTGGCTGATGTCATTGTAAGGCTACTCTTGATTATCTTTGAAAAGTTGTGGCAATTAGGGGAAGTTCCTGCAGACTGGTAGAAAGCAATTTTTACTGCTGTTTTCAAGAAGTGTAATAATCTGGGGAGATATAGGTGGTCACCCTGGGAAGGTGATGGAGCAGATAATCCTGGAAATTGTTCCCAAACGCATAAAGGACAGGAAGATGATTGGATATAGTATGGATTTATGAAAGTGAAATCATGCTTGATGAACCTGATAGCTTTCTGTGATGAGATGACTAGCTCAGTAGATGAGGGGAGAGCAGTGGATGTTGTTTATCTTGACTTTAGCAAGGCTTTTGGCACCATCTCCCATAACATCCTCATTGGAAAACTGATGAAGTGTGAACTACACAAGTGAACAATGAGATGGGAATGAAAACTGTGCTACCAGGCTCAAGGGTTGGGCTCAGCTGCATAAGGTCCTGTTGAAGACAACTGTCTAGTGGTACACTCTGGGGACTGAGAGAAGGGCCAATACATACATCTCTATTGATGATCTGGATGATGAAACTGAATGCATCTTTAGCAAGTTTGCAGATGACAAAACTGGGAGGGACAGTTTCATGCACCGCACAATTGTGCTTGCTATTCACAAGGACCTGGAGAGGCTGGAGAAATGTGCTGACAGGGATCCTGTGAAGTTCCACTAAAGGAAATGCAAGGTACTTCTTCCAGCACAAGAAATAACTGCCTGTGCTGTCTGGAAAGCAGATCTACAGAAATGGCCCTGAAAGTCCTGGTGGACACCAAACTGGACATTAGCCAACAATGTGCCCTTGAGGCAAAGAGGGCCGACAGTTTCCTGGGCTGTGTTAGGAAGACCACCACTGACTGTTCGAGGGCGTGTTCTATCCCCTAATCTCTAGGGGGTGAGACACAGTTGGAGTGCTCTGTGCAATTCTGGGTTCCACATTATGGAGGAGACATGGACAATACTGAGGTGAGTCCAGCAGTTGTAATTGAAGGTGATTATGGGTTAAAATGTCTCTCATATGAGTAGAGGTTGAAAGAGCTTGGATTCTTCATCCTGGAGAAGAGAAGGCTCCGGGGTGTGTGTGTGGAAATCTTATCAGTTTGTATGAGCACAAATTGAAATACAGGAAATTTCCTTTAAACATAATTATTTTACTGACCACCCGGTCAAACACTAGGACAGAGAGATATTGGATTGTAACCTTGGAGACAGTCCAAGCCTGACTGGATGTGGCCCTGAGCAGCCTGCTCTAATTCATCCTGCTGTGAGCAAGGGGTCATGCTATGAGATCTCCAGAGGCCCCTTCCAATGTTGGTTATTCTGTGATTCTTTCTGTTGAATTTTTTATAATGATGAGATTCTGTACTTATTTACTGTCAAGTGTTACAAGTTTCCATTGGTATGAGCCAGAGTAGGAGCTTGGGAGAAGAATTCGCATGGGAAGTTTGTAACACTGGAACTCTCTTTGATCAATTTCAAATTTTGCAAACCTTGTCCTTTAACAGCTTTTGTTCTTGTTCCTGTCCCTCTCTTTATCTTGTCCTAGTGGTTGTCAGTCTTCAGACTACCCTTCTGCAAACCTCAACAACAGATGCAGCTCAGCAGGTTGCCTAATAGGGTTGAAAGCTGCAAATGATTTGGAGAATGTTGTTTGGTTAGTTTTGTTTTGGTTTGTTGTTTTTTTTTTTTTTTTTTTTTTTTTTGTTACCTACTTAGCAGATATGTGCTGTGTCACTAGTCCAGCCCTCCATGATGTTAGCAGGTTCTCATCTCTACCTGCTGCTGCAGAGCTGCTCTCCAAGGTTCAACTTTCTTCTTGCGTAGTTGGTGTGGCAGCATCTGAATCACTGCCCACTTTGTGGGGGTGGGTTCAGCAGTAATGCTTTGTTCAGATGTGGTCTTCAGATTGCTTGTTAATTTCAAGAGAGAAAAGCAATCATAGGGAGGATCTGGTTAATGAAAGACTAGAGGTGGAGAAAAAAAAAAAAAAAAAGATATTTTCAGACCTCTGCATCCATTCAGACTTGTGTGCATATGGAGCCTCAAGAGCAGTCTTTCTAAAGACAAACCTGTGGATGATGGGCCTGCATTTCTGTTGTGCTAAGCAATGCCTGCAGTTGTAAGGTTTTGTCTCACAGCATCACTCACCTTGTGGTTACAACTTTTGTCTTCTGCCCCTTATTGAAAGTGCTGCTTGTAAAGGCAGCCTATAAAACACAGCAGAGAAAATCAATACTGTCCCACTTGTTTGTCAGATCTCTTTAGAAGTGCTGAGCCTGACTTTTTCCTGTTGTGTTACCCAGTGTGTGTGTCAGCACCCCTACCAAATTCAGTACTGGCACAGTGTCTGCAAGGATGGAGTCTGAAGGCTCAGAATATGCTGGTGATGATTGGATAGAAGAAAGATCACAACATTAGACCAAGATTTTATGCTTGAACCCATGTATCTCTGTACTGCTATGGACTTGCTTTGTGACAGGCAAGTAAATTAAATCTGAATCCTTAGAGGAATTCATTTTGTAGCTCCCAGTGAAATACTGGGCATTGAATTGTTAATGAACTTAATAGTATGTGACCTGCATATGCTACATGTTTCTCCAGTGGTGCTTCACTACTTTATTTTGTACGTCTAGTTGCTAAACAATCTCATCTATTTGTGTGGCTGTGCAGCAAACTAGATTGGGAATTCTACTCAAATGAAATGTTGTGGGCTTTTTTCCCGCAGTCTTTGAGTCATGTTTTCCCATGCAGGTCAGTTTCCTGACTGATGTGATTGCAATTGTATTAGCATTTATCTCCTTCAGGTAAATTGGTCATTATAGTATTGTCCTAACTCACCAAGGAATTGTGAAATAAGGATATTAAAAGTATCTGGATACTCAATATTGTACTGAAGCCGAAAGAACTGATGTTTAGAGTAGCCTCTGCTTCAATGCAGGTTAAGCTATTGTCACTGGAATGAGAAATAGGTGGCTAATATTTCTCACAGCACAGTGCAGGGGTTTGGTGGTATAGCAAATGTGGAGCCCAGTTACTGCTGGGCTGTACTACTACATAGTAGGAATTCATAAGTCACATGTTCCTCTAGAGCCATACAAAACAGCTTTGTGTGTGTTGGGGAGAAACCCTTTGGAACAATGAGGAACAGTGACACTGGGGAGGGGAACAAGGTGGAGTGACAAGGTGGAGGGGAAGCTACCTGCAGTCAAACAGTATTCTGTTCAGGACTCCGGAGGTGAAATTCTAAAGCTTTATCTTTAAGAAGACTTCTTCTATTCTGAAGTAGTATTTTGAAATGCTTTGAAAATATTAAATGAAAATATGTGAATTATCAAAACAAACACATACTTACTTTCTTCTATGTGTTATGTCCCTCCTCCTCCACCAGAAAAGCTTTTGGCAAGACAAGATTATATTAGCACTTCTAATAACCTGCTTATGTGTCTTTGAAACAGTAGACTTTAGAGCAATTTCATACCTGTATGGGCTATTACACTCCAGATCTTTGTTTTGCTTCTCTTTGTGCTTACGCAACTCCTGCTGTTGGGCAGGTCATCATGGGGAGATGCTAAAGTAGCAGGAGGGAAAGGTTATTGCTAAAAGGATTTGTTCTGTGAAGTCTCCAGCACAGATTTTGGACCCTCTCCAAAGCTTGTTGAAACTAAATTTTACGCACTTCTGACTGCCCAGGTCAGAACTTTTTTTTCCCCATATTTGCATTTGTCTTGGGCCAGATCTTGCCTTTAGTGAAAATGCAAGAAGTCTACTCAGTTTCTGATAGCACTGAAGTTTAATTGGATAAAACTTGCACATCTTACTATCCACACTGTAGTCATCAAGACTGCCAAGTTATGCTTGGGCTGTGGCTGTCTCAAAGGCCAAAGCTCCCAGGGGAGCAGTATTCCTTTAAGGGATGGAGGGCACTGCAACTTGCTGTCAGTGGCTGTGTACTTTTTCTTGTTACCTTTCTGTAATTGAAGGCTAGCTGCCAATAACACTGTGTGGATTTGGAAACCTTGGAGCTGCACAATTCATTTTACAATTATACCTCCTTTGGGGTTCTAATATATTATTGTTTAATAGTACTAAATCCTTCTTAATTAAAAACCTTCCAGGGGTACAAGTTTCAGATGAGTTTTGTGAACAGTAGCCACATTAGTTGCTCCTATATGCCCTGGGCTGCACAAAGGCTGGCCATAAACTTGTGTAACACAGATGTAGCTTAGTCCATAGCAGTAGCAAATATTACTAATTTACCGTTATTTGCATAGATGAGGTGGTGAATGTATGTGTGATGTGTGGGTATTGACTGTATGGAAACTTAAACCTTGGGTAACCTATACTGAAATGCAAGATTAAAGATGCTGTAGATATGAAATGGTATACATTCAGGTGACCAGTACCCATAAATAAAATACATTAATAAATGTTATTCAGATCTCTGCTCAAAATCTTCTCTCTCTCTCTCTCTCTTTTTTTTTTTTGTTTTTGTTTTTGTTTGTTTGTTTTTAGAACATGTCTCTAGTTATGAGACATCTGACATCTGAACTGGCTTGACTGCTGGGCTGTATTTTGGTCTGGCACAAGTGAATTTTGAAGCAACCCCTTTATGGTCTTTCTTTTGTCCTGTCGTGACTAAGTTCAGTTTGAGCAGTTGTGGGGTGTGTTTCTTTGTAGAAAATTAAACCAGAATCAGTGCCCCAGGTATCCATTGAATGTTCTTCAACCTTTGATGGAGACATAAGAGCTGATGATTTGTCTATAGTACAATGAAGTTCACCAGCATGACCACACAGGAGCTATTAGAAAACTACTGAGTTACCAACCTTTCATTAAATTCTGAACTTCTCTTGTGCCAGAGAAATGACCAAATGGCTCATATACTTTTAATTGGCATTGGCCATGTGGCCTCAATGCTTTGTAATTCCCATGTGCTCTGTAGATCCACCTTTCTTAGTTTTAAATCCTTTCCTTTTATCTAATAACTTCTGTTGTCATTAACCTCTGTTTGAATCACTTCTCTCCCATAATTCACTTTTATTTCTATGTTATCCTCCCTTTACTAGGTTATGTGTCGCAATAGTGTTACCTATTCCTTTGCTCTCCCAAAAGATCAGGCAAAGTACACCTCAGGGAGCTTTGTAAACAGCATAGCTTTTCAGTCTGTGCCATGAAAGAGCTAAAAGTCTCTCGGGCAGAAGAATAACCTAGCAGTAATACTGGAAGATCTCTGCTAGTAAACTCGTGTCTGCCTCTGGCTACTAGAGACACAGTCAGATGACCGCTGTACTTTGCACAACAGCTTTACCCAGTCACAAAGATATCATGAACCGAGCTTTGTGTAGAGGTGTGGCAGCAAATCTGTTGCTGGTGAGTTTGTTTGGGTGCCTGGGCTCTGGGCCTCAGTATCACTGTGTATAGGAGACCAGAGTACTGGTTTGCTGCTCTGAGTTACCTTTAGGTGCAAGGACACATCCAGGTCAGCTCTTTCCCATTTCCCTTCCTCCCATAACTTACATCTGAGATCATTCCTCCAGCGCTCACCTTTACCTCTCTGGTGTCAGAACTGCGTTTCTTGGTGTGTCTTTAGGTAAGTGCAAGCTGTGCGTGAGGCTTTGGGTGGAAGTAGGGCATTGCCTCAGAACTGCCAAGTGCCATAAGTTACCAGTCCAACCATAAGGCCTGTTATGCTTTTACATGAAGGGCTGGAAGGTATAGGCAACGCTTCTTCTGGTACAGAAGTGATGATGGGTATTGTCTGCACAGTCCCAGCCCTGTACTAGTGTCTAGCTTAGTCCTGGCTACTACTTTTAAACAATGAATGCAGCAAGCCCTAATACTTTCCTCCTGTGTGGTGTCTTACCCAAAAGCTGTGACTGTAGACTTACACAGCTGTAATGGCATCATGCACAGCAATACTGCAGATCCTATTCCCTGCTTCCTGAACAGTAGAAAAATAACTGTTGAAAAGTATTGTTTTGTAAACTGAGGGATTCACCTGTGGATCTTGGGGCCGCGTAGGAGAAGGGCTGAAAAAGGAGAGAGGAGCCTTGTCACTGCTGTGCTGCAGGAGTAAATCCACTGCCCTGGTCGCTTTCCCTGGGGTGCCTCTGTTTGGGCATTGTTCAGACGTGGGGGGAGCTTGGGATCTTAGTGCCATAGTGCCCTAAACAAGAAGCAGAATGAAAAATGATGTTTGCTTTTGTCTGAGATCTCACAGCGGTAATGATGCTGGGGGAGTGACACGCTGCTGTTGTCTGTGCAAGGCAGACCAAAGGAAACTATATATATTGCTTTCTAGAGCGGTCTGCAGAAAGCTGTACAACTGAGGAAGGAGGAGTTTGTGTGAGAGACCTCCTTCAGACAGTTTTGCCGTATGTGTTCATGGCTTGAACATTTAGTTCAAGGGACCAGATTAAACCTTGTCTGGTTTAATCTCCCTTACTTTTTGTTTAATCATGCAGTTTCCTAGTTTGAGATCTTCTTAAAATCAAGATAGTTAGCAGATGGCTACGTGAGCATATAGCTAAACTGCCTGTTTGCCTTTTAATGTAGAAGGAAATAAATTTCACTTCAAATATTGGGTACAGTAAAGATGATTAGACATTTATTACATTTCTTCTTTTCTTTGCTCCAATAAAACCGAGTTTCCAGAAAACTCCATAATGCTGGAAAGGGGTGTGACCTTTTTTCAGTGAAAAAGATGCTGCTCTGAATTTGCTAACCCTTAAGCAACTCAAAATTTATACTTCCTTTCTTGCAGTAAAAACTGTCTCAAGCTAATTGGCAATCTCAGTTTGCTAAATTAAAAAAAAAAAAAAAAAAAAGTCTCAAGTTCACCTCTGCTTCTGTTTGCTAGTCTCCATCTGGTAGTAAACCAGAAAACTCTAGAACATATGCTGCTCATCTCAAGGGTATATATAGGAACTGTTGGGAAAAATAACTTTATAAATAATTTACAGATAGATATTATTGACATGTGTCTGTTGTGTACTGTGTAGCAATGCTGTTCTACATTTTATGTATTTAAAAATATGAAGTTTATTTTTAGATAAATTGATGTTTAACTTTTAGATTGAGGTGCATGCAAATAGAGCACGAACTGTCAGCTGGGATGAGTTATATGACTTCATTTAGGGACTGTGAAAAGGTATACACTCTGATTCCTCTTCTACCACAACCAAAACGTGTGTCCCCCTTCAAACGTGTGATGGGAACAGGAGACTTTTGATATGGCTGAATGTTGAAGTGCACCTACCAGAAGATAGGGACAGCTGCGTGTTGTTCATATGGCAGGTACAAACCTGATCACCTCTAGGAAGAATGTGCTTTTCTGCGCTACTGAACTGAACATAAAGGCTGGACACCCTTGCTGTAAGTGTGACTGCATCTTTGAGATGTAACGTAGCTGGCAAGAAACTGCAGGATTTCCAGCATTTTCTTTTTCTTATAACTGTATAATGTTTTTGTTTTGTTAAAGTAATTGCTTGAGATGTGTCAAGGATATCAAGGCACATCTCTGCATAACTGGGCCTTATTCAGCATCTGCTTGAGAAGTTGCCTCTAGCTGATGTGACTGCAAACAGGTCCTTTAAGTGAGAAAAAAACATCACATCCAGCTGCAAGGAAGCTATTAGACTACCTCTGTGCTTTGCCCATGCAACTCTAGCAGATTGCTTAACTAAGCAGACAGGTTTAAGCTCACGAATTTCTTTAACTTCATCTATGCTGTCATTACAGGTCTTGTGTAATTGAAGTATGTAGTATCTCCACACTTTCATTTGTTCACAGCACCAGTATACTCTAAAGGAAGAGACCTCAAACCCTTCTTCCCATTACTTTTGTTTTAAAACTGATTATCTTACACTTAAGCAGTTGCAGTTTTTAATTATAGTGGTCAAAGAGTAAACTGAAATAGTTAAGGGTCTGAATAAACATGGTACTTATGTATGCTAAGTAATTACATGCCTTGCTGAGAACAGGTTACTATCATTCTGGTTTACTTAAACATTGCTAATTAGTCAAAGTATTGATTTTATTTTATTTTTTTTCAAGTCAAAAAAAGGGATAAACCATGAATACCTGATCCTACCTGGATAAGTTGAGAACATCTTGCTAGATGAGCCACGTGACCTACAGCCTCCTTTTTCTGTGATTCCTGGCATTTCACCTTTGTGTGATGGGAAATGCTCATCTTACATCCAATGTGTACACGTTCTCTCACATAACAAATGTATTTCTGGTAGTGAACTTGAGGGGCTACTTGCTAGTCCCATGAACCTTAGCTGAATTCAGGTGAAGATGCTTATGTAGTTCAATCTGCTTAAATATTACAAATGTAAATATCTTATGTAGAAGGCAATCATGCTGTCTGCCTCTTGAAGTTATTAACTATGTTTGTATTTTTTCATATTTTTGATCGGCAAAGTAGTCAAGCAAAAATGTAGACTGACTTAAAAGGTGTCTGCATGTGAGTAGCTTAATTATAGAACATCCTTCCTTTCACGCCAGATTCACAAATGCAGCTTTTAACTTGAAAATGTTCTAAGCTGTACAATGATTGCACTTGTTAATTATGTACACAGCTTTACTTATTTGCTCTATTACCCTTTTCCATTTGAATGTCTTGCTGGTAACTTTCCCCTTGAGAGTTTTCTGTGGTAGACTAGATTTTCCCTCAGAGAACCTGGTCCCTGCTATGAATTTCGAAAGGACGCCAAATCCTCCTCAAGCATGCTCCAAATGTTAACTGTTAGTATTCCCATATATCACTTTAAATTTTCCGTGAATAAGAATGAAGTTTTTCTGGACAGCATGTTTATGAGAGAACCTGGGTACTTGAATAGTTCAATGACAATAATAATGATAGTGGTGTCTGGTGTCTGGCCAGATTCATCTGACCTTTCTGGAACTAATTTACTTTCTGACAATTGGAAAAAGCAGAAGGCAAGAGAAGGATCAAGCACTCATCAGCATATTTCCTCTGAAAGCAAAAAACTGGCTTCCACACGCGAAACCTGCCTGATGATTGCCCTGGAGCCTAATGAAGCAAGGTATCAGTAATTTCCTTTAAACAGAACTGGAGCATGGGCAAAAATGTGGAAAATACTGGTGTTATGTGGATGATGAATGACAGTGAGCCTCTCTAAGCTTTTAAAAATGTGAGGTAGCATTTGCAGTGGATGCTCCAAGAAAGGATTGCACGTTGGCATGAAAATAAAAATTTAAGTCAAAAAGATTGTATGTCCATCCAAATACTTTTCAAGCAATGAAAATTTAGTGGAAATAAAAATGGAATATGAAACTTAAGGAAGATTACTAATGGAAAGGTGTAAGAATTCCCAATTTTTAGATCAGGGTAGATCTCAACTTTGGGATAGAGAGATTGGTATAAAGATTAGTTGTAAAGGAAAGGTAAATCCAGACATAACACTAAAGTTTTAGTGACCTTCAGTAACTGTTGACAAGAGCAACGGTGATTTCTATAATGAAATCACTTGGTACTTTTGTGTTTTGTTTTGCTTATTTGCTTTTTCCTTTAAAAGGTTGGTTTTACTAAAAAGTTTTTGCAAAACTTTGCTTGAATGAGATTTAACACAATAGAATAGACTTCTCATGCCCTTGCTGGCCATGGTAGGCTCCAGAATGGAGTGCAAAGGAGTATCTTGATTGCATTCCTCATCACTGTTTATCTGGGGTAGGAGAAGCTGCTTGGATATGATGAGGAGGGCTGGGGAACAGGTTGATGAGAAAGGAGATGTGGGAAAAGGTAAGAGGAGAGAGGCTGGAATCAGTGTGCTATTTGATTCATCTCCATTGTTTATGGAGGACAACAAACCAAAGAGCTGAGAGGAACAGGAAAATGCAGAATGAAGGGAGAGGATCAGCAACAGGTGTGTTGATCAGTAGTGCATGGGTAAGCATTGCAGTAGTAGGGAGGGTTGGAGGAATAAAGCTGAAGAGGAGAATCAAGGAGAGGAACAGGGGAATGCGAGTGGAGGAGAAAGAGGAATGGTGTGACAGCAGCTGAAAGGAGATGGGCAAAGAAGGCAGAGGGAAGAGGGTTGGGGAGGAAGGCAGACAAGTGTTGGTGTTAGGGTATGTCTGCTACAGAGTCTGAAACAAAACATCAGTATCCTCATGTTGTGTAACAGAGAAACCCAATGGCAAAATGTGTGAATATACTGATGACACGGGGCAGTGTCCTGAGCTGAAAAATCAAGGGCTGTGTTTCTTCATACACCTGAACTAGTTGATTGTTGGTGTTTTTTTGTTTGTTTTGTTTATTTGTTTTTTTTTTGTTTGTTTGTTTTGTTTTGCCTAGTACTACCTCCTATAATGGTCACACAGCCTGCATCTGTATAATTCCAGGTCTGCAGAGTGTAAGAGCTATTTCCATAGGAAAGCAAGCTTTTACCAGTTGATACAGTTTTTCTTTACAGCTTCATGCTCAGTTATACAGAGGTAAAACCTTTAACCAATGTGAGAGTGGACAGCTTGTTAAATAAAAATGTCTCCACTCTTTGAAATGCACAAGATGCTTCATTTTATTTGTTCTGATTTTAAGTATCCAGTTCCTTTGCTTCCTGTAGGTAGTGGGTAATACTTGTGGAATTATAGTTGTCTCTAAACGAAGTTTGATTCAATCCAGGTTTGGATTCCCGTTTTTTGTTTGTGTATCTTTATCAACGTCCATTGAGAGGTGATAGCCAGTGATTCAATAAACCTAACTTATGCTGTTGTTTTTGAGGATAATTAAATACCAGTGATTTTCCTATTGACAAGAATTGGCAGCTTGTTTGCAGTGCTTGGCACTGGTTTCAGCCTGTGTCTTCTGGAGCTTCATGTTTTGCTCAGCAGCTTCATCAAACAACTGTTTACTTGCACGCCTACTCACCTTTCCCTCCTAGCTATGCATATTTAACATACTAGTTATCTGTTGGTTTTTCTCAAAATTGCTTCTTGCTCACCACACATCATGCTAATGACTTGCCTAGTTGTTTCTTTTTCTTTTAGCTTATTTTTCTTTCACTGTATGCAAGTTTTGTTTGTTAGTTTTTCTTATTTTTTTATAAATTCTTGGAACATGGACATAGCAGAGGAAGAGATCCATTTTACTCTGCAAAGCCTTCAGTTTTGTTGTACAGCCTTTTAAGATAACTTTTTATTGCATTTTTTTGCTTTATTTTAACATACTTTAATGAGATGTTTTATATTAATTACATTAACTTACTGATCCAATACCTTTAAAATGCAGAACCTCTTAGCAGTGTTTTTACAAGTTTATTTTACATTAAACTTCCAATCACGTTTGCTGGTGCAATAAATTTATTTCAACCCACTTTTATTTATTCTGAGAAACTTTTAATGGTGCTTTTTGGTATCTTACCAAACCTTCACAAAGCTGTACCATTATCATAAAGATTTGTTTTTCATAAACAGCCTTCTTTTATTACATTAATTCATATATCTTTTATAGTTCATAAACACTCTCCATTATTAAACCTAATGCACACATACATGGGTGCATTTTTATGACTTGGTTTTTAAAGTATATTTCAAAAGGTTATGTTAGGTTTCAGTGTGGTCTTGCATAGTCAATACAGCTCTTTCTCAATACAAGTTACTCAGCTGAAATGCTTAGAGAGTATAATTGCTCTTAGGGTAATATTCTGTGTTGTTTTTTAGGATGGTATGGTTTGTTTGTTTTTTTAAGATATTAATTCCTACCTAATGATATATAGGGTTACAACGTAATGAATACTTCATGATTTAGTGCAGTCTACTTTGCTCACACAACATTTATTGGCAACCAGTATGGAAATAGTTCTTAATTATGAAGCTATATTCCATCATTTCTCCACAGATTTCTTATTCCTTCACTATACAGAATGGATCTGTTTGTGAGATATGCAGTAAAAAGAACTCTTCTCTGAAAGATCATTGCCTCATTAACTGTGAGAGTTTATGTTGAGTGAGGCAAGATATTGCAGAGCTGGCAAGGATGATCCCTTCACTAAGAGAACTGAATGTCCATGGAGAACAGATTTTGTGGCTGCATAATTTTCTTTGTTGTATAAATCTGGCTTTTATATATGACTAGAATATGCACTTCATTTTTGGAACTCTGGGAACAAATATGAGAAACCAGCACTCTGTGTTCATTAGGAAGCCGAATTGGTGGTTTAAGAAAACAATGAATTTGTTGGCAGTATGTTTAAATACAACTTGATGTCTCACAGTGGTAAAGAGGACTAATCTCTTGTTAAATGACCCCCCCTCTATTATTCTTCACCCTGAAGAAAAAAAGTGGGGAGAGGGAGAGAGTATCAGTGGATTCTGGGGGAAAAAAAAAAAAAGCATGACTGCATACATAGAAACAGTTTTATTGTCTGGAATTAAAAAAAAATGCATAAATAGGTTTAGGTTAGCATTTCTTAATTCTTGAGTGATTAATCTTGTAACATTAATATAATTTCAATTTGAATATTTTAAAATGAGAATTTGTGTGCAGGCAGTATCCCTTGGGTGATGCAAGACATCACCTCCATGAGCAGAGTCTCTGATTCTTCACTTTTGGTAGCACAGCACAAAATTCATGCACTGAGGTCTTACTGGGCATGCAGGGTGGCCTTGTACAGTCCATGGCATAGCCTGCACTTGCTTAATTGGATGTCCCCTTGCAGCATTTAGAGGTATCTGTTAGGTCTATGTAAGCTTGCATCCATCTCTTGGTAGCATGGTGGGTACATGACTCTCTTTTCATTGCAGTATTTTTATTTTATTTTATTTATTATATTAGATTTACACTGAAAGAGGCTGGAGGGGTTCTTGGATCTCTTGGGTTAGGAGCTAGTGATGTTATATTCAGGTCTGTTTCCCCACTTACCCAAACTGTAGAATATAATTGAAAATGAGTTTCTTCCTGCTGCAAGAACTTGCAATGACCACCAGCTTTCTGCCTCCAAGACAAAATGCAAGACATATCTGTTTGTCATTGCTTTATCATCACTGAAACGAAGAAGTTGAGATGACTAATACTCTATGAGGGAGCAGGAGGAGTGGGAAGGGGTACTAAATAAAGTACTTGTAGTTAAACTGCTTGTTGAGGTAATATAATTTCAGACGTTGTGGCAGCAAGCCCAGCATAAATGGACATTTAGATGAATGTGGTTCTTGGACAGTCGTGCAGGCTGGAGCTCCTCCTGCTCCCTAGAGGCTTTGTGTTCAGGCTGCTCCTTCGTGTCGTATTTCCAGCTGCATGCTCACAGGCAAGTGCATGAATCTTGGTTTTAGGATGTGTTCGCTGTACAAGACACCAAGGAGTGTCTTGTACATGTGTGCCTACACAACACACAACTTTTTCACACAACAGTGACTCCTTTGAGGTGAGTAGTGCCTAGGTCAACCCTTTGAGAACTGAACAGGGCTGTTGGGAGGTGCAAACTCCTATGTTCAGGTAAGCTGCTGTCCCCATCAAAGGGCATTTCTCTCACTTCAAGAAAAAAACAGTCTGCTGGAAGACTTGTGGTGCTCGTATACTGCAGAGTCCCCTTTTTATGGAGAAAATTGTTATCTTCTCCTAAACATTTACTCCTGCTTGAAATAGAGAACAGCTATTAACAGAGGAGGGTTCTATAACACTTTATACACAGCAGCTAGGTGAAACTCTTGGTCTCTTGTCCTTTTTCCAATCTCTTTTCTCTCTGCCTGAATAAATGCGATTGGATAGGACATGCTGTAATTTGTTTTTAAAATGAATAATGTTCCAGTTTATCCTCAGGGACAGTTAGGTGAGTAATCTCACACTGACCTTGACACATTGATGTTATAAAAGGCAGATCAGGTTGGTCATTTTAAGCAGAGAAATCATTTAATTTGTTTTTATTTCTAGTAAAAGGAGGCTAGTAAGGAAATGTTTGTGAGCCTTTTGAGATGTGATAACGTATTTCCCCCATGTGTAAAAGTGTTTAGCTAGACATTATGTTTGATTTGATTTGAAAACTCATCAGAGAGCAAGGTAGATGATGATATTAACTTCAGTGCTAACTCTTGGCCTCTCCTCTCTGTCTTTTATCATTCTACAGAGCCTGTTTTAGGTATCAATCCATATTTTAACATGTAATTTTAATGAGGTGTGATTGACACTGTTCAAATAAACTGGCTTCATTAAGCTCCTGTTCCAAAGGTTGTGCAATTTTGTCAGTGAATGCATTAATTTACAAGTTAAATAAAATCATACTCCCCATACAGTGGCTGTAGCTTTTATTTATTTTTGTTGCGGAAGATGATAGCCAATTCTAGAATGTGATAATTAGTGTGAGTTGAAACATTGACTGTATGATAATGAAAAGCATTATGATACTGGAAAGGGGTATTGTAGGATAGCAAGGAGGCAGTAACCCCCCAAACATTCTAAAAATGTTATTCATTACGCTAATCTGTTCAAACTGAAGCTGGTTGTTGTACATTTGGTATTTGCACTTCATGAAAGGTAAGAGGGCTTGAGTCACTGCAGAATTCAGGCATGGACAAGTGTGAATCACCTCTGACTAAGCCACCTGCAAGCAAGAAACTAAAACTGCTCAGTGACTGACCTGGAAGCTGTGTGCATGCCTCTCTTCTGTCACGGCACACAGGCATTTTCTAGCAAGTCGTCGTCGGTTTGCTTCTGAATGTATTATTAACTGATCTTTTGCAGTAAAGGCTCTATATGAAGGCTAAAGGACAAGAGACTCCTGCTGACTTTAGAGCTTTGGATCAGGCCCACGCAAAAAGAAGATACATACACATAGTGTCCTTTTATCAGTGTAGGAGATTGAAGATAGGACAAGGAGTAATGGTTTTAAACTTTGAAAAGGTAAATTTAGATTATATATTAGAAATAAATTCTTTACTATGAGAGTGGCGAAGCACTGGAACATGTTGCCCAGAGAAGCTGTGGATGCCCCATCCCTGGAGGTGTTCAAGGCCAGGCTGGATGGGGCTTTGGGCAACCTGGTCTGATGGGAGGTGTCCCTGCCCATGGCAGGGTGTGGAACCAAATGGTCTTTAAGGTCCCTTTCAACCCAAACCATTCTATGATTCTAACATCTCTGTCATCTAAAGCCACAGTCAGCTGTGCAGAGGGGCAATCATAATAAACCCACATGAAAAATTGTTGTAAGAATACTGTATTTGTATATACTTACAACCATAAACATAAGTACCTTTAATACAAACCATTTGCTTTCCTTAAGATAGTATCTTGAATCAAAATGCCCGTGATTCCTTCAAAATTAGTTGGAACTGCTTTCACTAAGCAAAGGTGAGAACTTAGCTTGTATGTTATTAGTTTTAATCAAAATTTCATTTAATAACAAGATCTGAAATCTCCACTTAGGGTTTTTATCAGTTGCTATGCAGACATAGCAGAACAGTTTTCGGCACTGAGACCCTTCTCTGCCCCTCCCTTCAGTGAGGCATGACCAGGGAAGAGCATCAAGTTAAGGCAGCATCTCTTCTGAGCTGTCAGTCACACATACAAAGCTTTTTTTCATGTTTATGAGCAGTAGAAGGTGGCAGCTTGTGATGGAGTCTGTTGACAGGTGGATCAGTTGACACTGACTGGTTGCCCTGTTCTTCTAGGAAACTGAGAGAAACCTGGGTGGGACCAGGAAGGGCCTGCCCTGAAGGTGCGCCCTGCAGCAGCCGTGATGCATGGAAGCTGGGGCTTGTGAGGCTATGGCCCCTCCTTTTTGGGGGACCCCTGCAGCTGATCATGTGGCATGTGAAGACACCAGTGTCCCATTGGCTGGGTTTGTCTCCTAGGTCCTGCATAGTGCTGGTGCTGGATGAAGGGTCTTGTGTGCAGTGCGTACCCAGTGCCAAACCCTTCAGGGCCCTTACAGTCAACCTGCGCTAATGTCATGCGAGGTCATTGGTGTTTTGCAACAACTGAAAATAATATGTGTCCATAGTGGAGAGACTTGATTTCCCATTCCTGAGGGTAGCTTTTTGCCTCCAATACATCACCCCTGTACCCTCTTTATGTCATGGATTGCATAGTCTCTCAGCTCTTTCATGAGCATCTCTCCATAAATCAACCAGAATCCTAATGCTGTCTTAAAGACTCAGTTGCCTTCCCCTTCCTTTCCTTTCCTTCACTTCCTTTCTCATAAATGATTCCTGAGACAAAACATACATACACTCTCACATTCATGCGTGTGGTCTCATCTATTTAGGATTTTTGATTTGATTGAATCTTTTTGCTTCTTAAGACTCTTCCTGAATATAGACAGATCTTTAGTTGATTTGGGTCCTGTACTGACCACTGCTGTCTTGGCAAGCAGTGAGGCTAGAACAGCCTGGTGCAACTGGCTTGCTGCTACCCAGAAGACCGTAGCAGCCCTCAGTCCCATTTGTTCTTGACTCCTAAATATGGCAAGAGCTCTCCTTGCCAGTATAACAGGGCTAGTCTCCAATTATCAAATGAAAGAATGTGATTGGTTTTCTTAGGTGAAAGAAATCTTGTACAAAAAGATCCAATAGCATAGTAAAAAATAGTCACTTCAACATAATCAAAATGCTTTTTTTTTTTTATATCCAGGGACGTCATTATTCTTTTTCCTTAACTGACTGCTTTTCAGTCTTTAATTTTAAGCTACATGACATAATTAGAAAAATTTCAATTCAAATACTTAAGTTACAAGATAATCCAATCTATATAAGATGGTGATAACTGACATTTGTTTCTCTTCATAACTGAAGGAATTGCCTTGTCTTTCTGTCTGATGGCAAATTTCATGTTCCATTTGCTTTTCTATTCACTAAACTTTTCTGTTCTCCAATAGGTGCCAGGCTTCAGCATACAATACATTTTCCTCTATATTTTTCAAGAGAATTGATATCAATAAAAAGAAAAATAGAATTAAAGTGTGTCACAGATTGATTTGGAGAAAAAATAAATGCACCAAGGCCAAAGCTTTCATTTTAATTAGACCTTGACAGTAAGAAATAATTAAAAAGAAAAAAAAAGTTTCACAGCTTCAGAGAATGTGAGATAATGTTTAGGGGAAAAAAAAAATCAATTTTCATCTAGCAAGTTTTCTCTCTTCAGGAATATAGTGAAATTTGTTTTTGTGTGAGATTGTTCTTGTAGTAATTTTGTCTTATAATACTTGGTTACAGCTTATTGCATTGGCAGTCAGACTGAGTTTTGAAGTCCTATCACCGTCCAGACTTTTAACTCCCTGGTTTTCAACTTCACTGGCTTCTGTAATAGAATATTTGCTGATTCCTGATTCCTAGAGCTGTCTTTGCATAGAAGTTTTAGATGGATTGCTTCAATTTGATGTCCATTAAATCTTAAATGGAAAAAAATGTTGGTTTCCAATTTGCTATCCTCCATCACACGAGATATCCTTAACATTGTTAATAGTTGTCAATGTGTAAGTGCACTGGCCCAGTCCCTCCTTCTGTTTGTGTTTAAACATATGCAAACAGAAATGCTGAAAAGGAAAGAAAATCCTCCACCAGGCATAACTTTATTTTTACGTTATCTCAAAATACATTCAATACAGTAATTACAAAAGCAAATAGACTATGCTTATCAAAACTGTTGTCAGTTGCCATTTAGTATACTAATTAGAAACAGCCCATTAGAATATCAAAGTCTAGATTATTTTTAACACATCATTCTTTACTTACAGCGCCTACTACTAATATACCACTGACAAATAATTATTGAACAAATTACAAGCTGTCAGCTAGTATAACAACCCAGTAGGTTATTTTCGTAATTACAAATAAATTTTAATATTTGAACTTTTGTTAAATGCCAGAACTTTCCATTGAAGAGAACAGCCAAGCTCTAGAGAGTTCCAGCTGGAAGTAAGGATGGGGCTGCCAAGAGGAGGCTGTTTCAGCAGGCAAAGATGGAATTGAGCAAAAGCTGAAATCCAGAGGTGTTTGGTTACCCATGTCAAGTTGAATTTAAACTCAGCTCCTCATACCTCAAAATATAGTGTCTGCTTCACAACATTGCCCTGGTTGAGACTAACGCTGGTGAAGGGATTGACCCAGCACTATTTATTGAGGTGTAGCTTCATAACCCAGAATATGTCAGTTTGCTGGGTCAGAACTGTAATTAGCAAGGAACTTCATTTGCAAAGCCTCAAGCACCGTTACCCTTAACTATGCACTGATATTGGGGCAGCTCCAGGTTGCTTGTGTGCAGCAGTAAGAGTTGTTAGGCTTCCCCAATACTTCTAGCACCAGAGAGAGGGTTTCCTTTTATATGCTATGGTTGAGTTCTCCTCACCTCTTGTACTCCCATTTTGGTGCCTCAGTCTGGTGTAATTTTATTATGAGCCATTTTGTCATTCCTGCTTTTACAAGATCAAGCTGCTAACAGCTTTTGAAAGGCATTTTATTTATTGCTGATTTTGTTATCCAAACATGTAGACAGAAGGAGTAAAAAGACTGCATGGGTAGTTTAGGCAGAGATTTATGGCTTTGTTTTATAGCACAGGTGTTTGCGTAGGCATTTACATTTTGGGGAGCTAGTGTTAGTATACTTTCTCTGAGGTTTCTTTATTCATCATTCTGCATGATTTCAGAAAAGAATCAGCACTTTTACTCTTTCCACGCTTTCTCTTCCCTTTGAATTTTGTAGCTGAGGCTCAAAATTTCCAAAATTTGTGAGTCTTAAACTCTGATATTTCAGAGAACTGGAATGTACACCTGTTGTGAAACACATACAAAGAGAGCATCAACTGCTTGAGATCATTGTTGGTTAGTGTTTGTCCAGGCACATGTGCCACTCATTGCCCTTGCAGCCACATCCTTGCAGGCTGCTCTTGTTCCTGGGAGGAAGGAAAGTTGCACCAGCTTGCTTCCCTGTGTTCAGGCTCCCCTCCAGCCAACCCTATGGCCCCTTTTGTTTCTGGCAGTGCTGCATGGGCAGGTATACCGGTTTTGCACCTCTGAGGGGACGTGGCTACTGAAGGAGAACTCGACCCTGCCCTGGAGGAACCTATCGGAGTGTGAGGCCTCAGACCAGGTAAGAGTTTCTGACGCTGGCTGCTGCTGTTGATTCGAACCAAACAGAAAAGGACAAAATTATTCATTGATGCCCACACATTTTTAACCAGTCAAAGAAATCTTTTTTTGACTTATTCTGGGTGCCTCGTTTCAATGGGCCTGGTAATATGGGACCACGCATCTCCTCTTCAGCAAAGACAATGTATGAGGTAGATGAGCCCAGGTTCAAATGTAGGTGGAACAACCAGGAGATGCAAACTGGATGGTCCTTGCCATGGTGCAGGGAAGCCTGGCCGAATGCTGTGCTCAGCCAAGCCAGGCTCTCTCCCTACAGTGCTCCTGAGGAAGACAGAGGTCTTATCCACAACAGGGTAAACTCAAATTGGAGAAGTCATCCAGTATTGTTCCATTGCCTTTCTTTCTGTCGGTGGAATGTTGCAAGGATAAAATTACTGTTTGTCTTCTCTGTCCTGTAAGCAGCTATTAAGATGAATCGAACTGAAGGATATTGTTTTTCAGCTTTGGATAGGAGACAGTTCCTGCTTTTGTGTGGGTGGGTGGGTTGGGGGAGAGTGTTTTGTGGCTTTTTTTTTTTTTTTTTTTTAATTAATTTGACGTGGGCTATGAAATTAGGCTTGTCAGTTTATTTTCGTGCCCTAGTGGAATTAGCCTTGTCAGTTTATTTTCTTGCCCTAGTGCTTTATACTCTGCAGGGAGCTGAGACACCTGGCATCAAATAAATGAGAGCAAAGGGATTTTGGTCAGCCATTGGCGTCAGCTAGTGCCCTGCATGCGTTCCCATGACGTGATATCATCACAACTATAAGCCTCCAAGGGTGATCCTTTTCATTGTATAAATTGGGTGTACGCTCTCCACCCCAGCATGCTGGGGACTATTACATACCTAGCCAAAACTGTTCAAGTATATGAAATTCCCAAGTGCCACGTCCCAAGAGGGTGTGTCCTCTGGAGTACGTGGAACTCAGTGTCTCATTCTTCAGGAGGAATAGATGGCTGCAAGCTAGGAGGAAATGGGAAGAGATAATTTCTAGTTATCCAAATACATAAGATTTAATTTTTCCCTTTAATTCACAGTCTTATTCCATGTCCATAGCACATTCTGAAGTACCCAAGCAGAGAACATTATCATACTAGCTAGTATAAGCCTGATCAATTAACTTTTCCTGGTTTGCCATTATGCTTTCTTCCAGGGCTTTTTTGGGTCATACCAAGGAGACAGATACCTAATGATAACGCTTGGTCATTTGGAACCTACCTCCAAATTTCTATGAGCTGATCTGGATTTTGAAAACCTGCATGCATGGTTTCAGTTCCCAAATATGAATAGCTGTGTTTGCTTTTCTAGCTAATGTATATAGAGCCCCCAATAACCTACTTTACTATACCTCTTGTGCACAAAGACGATTTTTTTTTTTATAAGTTTACTGCATATTATAACAGTAGCTAAAACAGTCCCAAGGGTTTATGAGCGAATACTTATAAAATAACGTGATTTTCTTTAGGTATGAGATGTGTTTTTGATCTGTGTATGAGATGTTTTAAATTGTCAGGCCTCAGTAGTTTGCCTAAGCTTCTTTTTGTTGAGCTTTGACACTGAAGAGATATTTCTTTTCTCTTCGTAAGACAGCTCTCATATCATTCCTTTTAAAACATTAACCTATCAAATCCCTGAAGAACAGCTTGTATGTTCACATTAAATTCTCCTAGCTGTGCAAAATGCATCTGAATAGCTGTACTTATTCTTGAAGTACAAGGAATATATTCCTTTGTACGGCACAAATCTTGGGAGTCATCTGCTTATTCAGTAGCTTGAAGTAGGGAAGTAAAATGCTTGAATCTCTTCAGACAAAGATATGTGCTTAGAAATGGGCTAGAATAAGAGAACATTAGTGTCTTGGAGTCAAAGCAACAAGCCTGTGTTGTATTTCAGATGTGCCCATAGCTTTTCAGACAGTTCTCTCCCTAAAGATTTTGTCCAGAGCTTTCAAGCTAGGGCTGAAGTGGATGCATCTTCAACAGGAAATCCAAAGAGAGCTGCAGCCTGAGACTGGGACTGTCGGGAGGGTGCAAGCATCCCCGCTGCTCTGGCTTGCATCAGTTCATTTACTCTCAGGCAGTGCTGTAACGTGTAGTTCATGAGTCCCTTCCCAGGAGGTGGTATAGTTGAGGAAGAAGAGGGATAATCTGGGGGCAGAGAAGAGTTTAGTTATATGAATGCAAGGCACACTTTGCCTCAGAGCCAGCAAATGGGACCTGGCTTGTTTTATTTCTAAATATAACTGAAAGAACACCTCCATTACAGCGGTAAGGTGACTGGCTCAATGTGTGCAAGTCTGAAAACATAAGCTTTGCCATTTTTACTGCAGAATTGAGTTGTGTCTGTTCTTCCTGCCATCTGTTTAACACCTGCTTGTCTGTTAAGTCATGCTTCTCCAACTTTATTATCAAATAATATCACATGATCTATTTTCTAGCCTGGCTGCAAAGTCCAACTGTTTGACTGAACACCTGGGAGCATCTGGGGAATTCAGATTAAATTTTTATTTCCTTAGAACATAGGAAAAATGGAAGACTTATTTGATGAATGCATTTAAACTTGAAAGTAGGAGAATGACTTCTGGGTGTCATTAAGAAAAGTTAGAAAGCAACTGGGAGGAAAGAACTGAAGCCCATGAGCTCTGTCTCTCCCCTCAAATCCCCCTCACTTTTTTTTTTTTTTTTTTTTATATATACTTTTCTCCTTTACTTTTCTCCTTTATATGCTCTCAGGATGCACCAGAAGAACAGCTCCTGAATTTGTCCATCATATACACCATTGGATATGCTCTTTCCTTCTCTGCCCTTGTAATTGCAACTGCCATTCTTCTTGGATTCAGGTAACTGTCGAAGCTCTGAACAGAGTGGAGAAAGGTGTTATGTTTTTCTATATGATAGTATCAGACTGACAGAAACTTTTGAGTTTTCCGTTCTTCTATCACCTTATTTCTCTATCTTGTGTTGCCTCTGTGTGCTTTCCTACCATCATTTCTTCTCAAAATGCAAGAAAAATTCCTAAGCTTTTGTAGTGTTACTAGTATGTCTGTGGATATGCTTTTTTTAGTTGGATTTTTTTAATATACATATTTTTGATTCTAATTAAATTGCCATTGGAAGAGATGGGAAAAGAGAGATTCCAGCATTCCCTCATGTTGTCACCTTGGACGTGGGGCACTGGTATGGAATGTGAGAGGTCATTCGGGACAGAGGTTAACATCTTGCTTTATGTGGAATTACCCAGAACATAAATCTCAGTCTCAGTCATTTCTCAACAACCATGTGTATGGTGTATTTCAGTACAGAAATGGATTTTTTACACAATTTCTCTTTTTGGAGAACTTTCAGAAATTATTTCTTTTGCAGTATGGAAGGGAAACTAATTACGAAATTTGAAAATTTTCTATGAAATACGTTGCTGTCACCTGGTCAGTTTGGCATGCTGGATTCGTCCTGGTATGCACCAATGAATTGCACGAGGTACCTCAAAATTAAGAGGTTGCTGGTTGCACAGCCTTCCCAAGTTGGATACGTACTGATGCTACATTGTGTAGGTTTGGTTAAAAAACAAACAAACAAAAAACCCTTTGGGCTCCAACAGAACAATCTCTCTTTTTCCTTCTCTAAATGCAATAGATATCTCATTTATTTCAGCCCAAAATTCCTATGGTGTGGGGATGCTGAGCACAGGAGACTGATATTTAGAAAACACAAAGACGTGAAACTAATCTGGTGTGGAAGGAAAAACTATTTGTCATGCAGTCCTGCTCCTTGCTGCTGTGTGCATCCAGGTCCCATCATCCCTCTTACAGGCTGGATGAGGCTGCCTCTGAAGAAGTATATTTCCCCATCTTTTGGTTACTCTTTCTTGAAATCAGGTCTGGAACTTACGTGTCCTGGTCCTTAAGAAACTTTTTTCCCTGACTAAATATTTCTCATTGCCAGTTAATGATCATTTGCCCTGGAGGCAGCACTCTGTTAGCAAGGCAGTCCCTCTCCTTTCCTCCCTCCGAAGTGTATGTACCCCTCATGTATTTGAAAAGATCAGTTGTACCTTCAGCTTCTAATTTCCAAAACTAAAATAACCCAAGTTTTATACTACTGCACAACACCTTTTAGCATTGTATTATCCCTCCTTCCAGTGGAGAATTGTAAGGCTATCTCAAAGATTTAAAATGACTGCAGGAATGTAGAGACATGCTCACCCTCTGAGTGCTGTGTGATGATAATTATGATTTGTTCATGTAGTAGCTGTGCAACTTTGGGACTCATCCGACTGAACAGCATATGGTCTTGAATTCTCCAAATGTCTCCCAGGATAAGAGCTTTCTCCTTGTTTCACCCATCAATGACACTTTTTGAATAATCTTAGCAGCCAAAATGTAAAGGTCACAGAGCACAACCATATACATACTGAAGGAAGGTTTGTGCATGTTTTTGGCAGGAAACAAGGAGCAACTCTGTTGCAGATGACTGGTAAAAGAGAGAAATTTAGATGCTCTGACTGTTTGTGGAGAGATCCATTAGCATTTTTTCCTTTAACTGTGAAGTGAGGACTGGAAGAAATGTGCACAAGTGTGCATTTCTGATTTTGAAAATGAGTTTTCAGAGATGTTAATGGGGCTCAGAGTCTTATTACAACTATGCCATCAAACCATTTTGTGTTTTCCTGTCTAAATCATCAATCTGGAAACAACTTCTTCCTGGATCCCATAAAATACTTAAGAATTTACCCCTATTTGGGTAAATGCTTGTGGCCCCAGTAGTTGTGCAACCTCACCAAATAAGGATAGAAATTTAATTCGGTGGCACCAAAAGACTGATGTTATCCACTTCTGCAATAGAAGGAGTTAATGAGTTCTTAGACTACAAAATAACCTTTATATTTGCTTTTAATAATGATTCAAGAGAGGAAGCAATATATCTCTAGTGTCCAATTTTGTATCTTCTGAAAGAAATGAAAGAAAAATCTGTAATTTCAGTGAAGCTGAATTAGCCCCATAACTTAATGACTGAAACAATTTGAATAACTTGCATTGCCTGCAGCAGAAATAGTCTGTAACTACTTGCAAACTATTTTCTTCAATTGGCTAATTTACATAAATTTGTCAATTGGATTTAAATGCATGGCAATTCTGAAGGGCAGCAGCAAATAAGTTTTAAATTAAAGGAAAATAAACATTTATCATAGGTAAGTTTTGAAATAGGCTGTGACCTTAAAGTGATGCAAAAAATTATATTTAAACTATACACACAAACACACATATATATATATGTTCTCCTTTGTCTTAGTTTAAAACTGATAGCTTTGAGACCAAGTAAATAGACGTGGACTGTCTTACCCAAATTTATAGAGCAATAAAATCAAACATCTAAAGCAGAAGTTCACTGAAACTTCTTAAACTTCTTCTAGAACAATTTTTCTTGTTTTTTCTTGTTGTTTTGTTTGTTGGGTTGTTTTTTTTGTTTGTTTGTTTTGTTTTGTTTTTTGTTTTGGTTGGTTTATTTGCTATCTGAATTTTTTAGCATCAAAAAAAGAATTATATCCAGTGTAGCTTCCTTTGAAGCAAAGTGTGTATCCTTACAATGCTGGAAGAAAAACGTTTGTGGGTGAAGCTGGTAAAACACTGACAGCACTCTGCAGCTGGGTGCCATTTACATGACTGCAGTTTCCTTTGCTATCCCTTGATGTGCTCTTCTCAACAAGTAGCAATTTTGTTGTCTTTGCAGCTAGCTGATGAAATTCAAGAGGATTTTTTTTTTCTGTTTTGTTTTCAATTCTGAATGCAGAGGTGAAAATTGTGTTCCTTTTAGTTCCACAGAAGATACTTCCAATTCCCCTGGGAGGCAATTTGAATACAGGTTTTTCTCTTGTCACATTGGTAATTTACAGGTGGATTTTTAATTAATTAATTAATTCATTATTTTTTTCATTGTGGGAAGGGATGCTTGAACACAGCCAGAAGCTCTGCTGCACATTTCCTGAGCTTTGCCAAGGTAAACCTGTGCAGTGACATCAGGGTCAATTCAAAGAGGTTAGATACAGCATTATGTGAAGTTTGATATTATTATTTTTTTTTTAGTCCTTTCAGATATTTCTTCTGAAAATTACTTTAATTTTACACTTTTGAAACCTTTTAAATAGTTTTTCCTAATGTGGTGATCTTTTCCCTTCCCTCACTCACCCTTAGGGCTTAAAGTTTTGAATATCTTTTCCTTTATAGTGATTTCTTCCCAAAGACAGTTTGAAATACCCTCAGCCATTCTTAAGTTACGGGATTTCCTCAGGTACCTCATGATTTTCAACAGGGTCCATTGTTCCCTTCCTCACTCCTACCCGTGATATTGCAGTTTTTACACCACTTGTGGATCATGACTGATTCTTCCTTTTTTTTACAGACATCTGCATTGCACAAGGAATTACATTCACCTGAACCTCTTCACCTCTTTTATCCTCCGTGCTATATCCGTCTTCATTAAAGACTCAGTGGTGAAGTGGATGTACAGCACAGCCACACAAGAACACCAGTGGGAAGGACTTATCTCCTTCCAGGTAGGGGCAGACACTGTGGTGGTTCTGAGGATATTGGAGTCATCACGGTGGTGTGTCTGCATCACAGCAGGTAATTTCAATTTGTACACTGAGGCTTGTCCAAAATGCTGTTTTCTTCAGTCCATAGAGTTTCTCTGAATCTTGTATCATAATGTATGTGGCTGTGCAAGCTGGGGCTAGTTAGAGAGTAGTTGGTGCCATGACATGTTTGCCTGTGATAGGTTTTCCCCTTCTAGATGGAACAAACACAAAGAGGTGGATTTTTGGCATATATACAAATGACCATTTCTTCTTCCCAAGCTGCAGGTTCTGTTCTTCAATAGTGACAAGAAGGTAGTCATTTTCCTAAACCAACACCTTTTGTGATAAGACTGTCCCTCTGGTATAATGACCAAATTAGTTGGTCATTCTTGGAGATCTTTATAATCTTTTAATGATGAAAAAAGGGATGCATCTGATTTAAATGCAAATTTAATTTTAGAAAAGCTTTGGAGCAACAAACTAATTAAATACTTCTAATCAAATGGAGAGGATATGCAACTCTTTCGTGAATATGATGAAAGCATGCCTTTCCCTCTTCAGATCTGGAATACAAAATGTAATTGAATCTTTAAAGAAAGGGATTTCCATTACATGTATAACTCTTGTGATTCTAGAACATGGGTGCAGTGGTTGCTGCTGGAATACAGGGTTGAGGTCATAAAATGTATGTATTCTAATACATACTTAGTGCCCATCCACCCATCCTTTTCTGGCCTAAGGCTTAAGTGCCAATACAACGAGTGAATCTCTAATGACGGTTGATTTCTTTGCATCTGCAACGTATTGGCTGGCAGAAAATAACACTGTAATGCTAATAATAACTAAATGCAGGGTTTGGAAATGTTCACAATAAATTGTCAGTCATTTCCTCCTTTCAATAAAATAAAAAATAAAAAACCTATGTACTTTCACACATGGTTCATCCAATAGTGGTTTCATCAGATCTGATGGATATATTAATTAGGTAATCAAGTTTCATCCTTATCTAAAGCCTGGCTGCCCACTTCTCTGTAATTTACCAGCCAAGAGATTTTGCACTTAAATGTGATGCGCTGGACAGTATTGTGCTTCTGTCAATTTTACTTTTTTTTTTTTTTTTTTTTTTTTTTTTTTTTTGCTTTGGAAGATAGTTAACATTATGGAATGCACTATTTGCTCTTAAATAGAGAAATTCTCAGCTGCAGAAAAGAATATTTGGGGAAGTGAAAAGGTTCACTGATTGCAGTTGATATGGACACTACCTTTCATTTGTGATTCTTTTCATCTTTCTGTGCTGCTTTTCAAATTATAATCCAATGCATATTGAAGGAAAATACGGATTTTTTATTTTTTTTAAGGAGCAATGCTGTCTATCTGCTCTGTATAGCACACAGTGCTGGCCTCTGTCCTTTCAGTACTCAAATGTGATGAATTTAGCAAGTGTTGTTTTGAGGGGGAAGTAAGAGTAGGAGACCAAAAACAACTTTTGGGTTAGTCTGTTTTTTCTTGTAGCCCCTGTTGCATTCATTTGGGCTGTGCTTTCTTCCATCACAGGAATCCCTCATCTGCCGCTTGGTCTTTGTGATGATGCAGTATTGTGTGGCTGCAAACTACTACTGGTTGCTGGTGGAAGGCATGTACCTGTACACGCTGCTGGTACTTTCAGTGTTTTCTGAGCAAAGAATTTTTCGTCTTTATCTCTGCATTGGCTGGGGTAAGTTGATCTTTCCTTATGTCCACCACTGGCTGTGTGTACCAGCAGATTGTATGACAGGAAAAAATACTGTGTGTCTATTGTAGCAGTGCCCAGTTCAAGTCCCACACTCCATTCCCTTTTTATTCCGGATCCTTGATCTTGCTTAGGCTGGGCCAGCACAGCTCCTGGATGCTTGCAGTGTAGAGTCTGTAGGTTCATAATGCTGGGGCTGTGCTGTACCACAGAAACAGCCCAAGCCAGTGACAGGCTCATGATACTTTTCCAGCAATACATCAACTTCCCAATACATGAGGTGTGTGGGTGATTTCAGGTGAGCAAAGGCTGTTCTGAACTGCCCTGCTTCAGTTCCTGGCAGTTTCTCATTACATTCAATGACATGTTAGCTACTTGTGGTGCAAAATTGCGGTGATATTGTATATCTTGTCAGGAACAAAGGTAGAGATGTGCTGGCAGCATGAGCAGAGGGATGCAATAGGGTTGACAAACAAGAGGCTGCTAGCAGGGTGTATTCAGGTTGCTTTTGTGGGAAGAGCAGGGCAAATAACAAATGTCAAGTGAAAGAGTTGTCAGGGTGCATATACCGTGCGACATGTGTGTCTGAGATTAAGGACTGTGATAGTGTGAAGTCCGTTCCTTAAGCCAGAGCTGCCTTCTGTAGAAATTCTAAAGTTCTGGTTCTTCCACTCTCTGGTTATATGTAATTGTATTAGTGTTCAAGACTGATCTTATTTTTGAAATTATCTCCAAAAGTTTTTATTGCTTTCACTTTATTCCCCTTTTCCTGCCTCCCCTCACTGTGGCTTAAAGTAAATCCAGGTAAATACTGCAAGTGCTTTCATAGATACTAGTTTAAGCATCTAAATTGTTTTGACTGTCCTGTTTATATGGGTTTGCTAACTGTGAATATTTATTAGTGAAGTAATCCACTGGTAAAATACATATAAATGGCTTACTGTGAATTGTTCGACCAATTATACTGAACAGAGATATATGAAGAGTAAGGGCTTTCTGACATACTGATGGGAATAACTAATTGCAAGTAATAGCAAGTTCCTGCTGGAGAGTATTAGTTAAAAAAATTCCTTTTCTTCCATTGTTGTTTAATATAGGGCATACAGCAAAAGCATTTTATATAACCAAAGAATCATAGAATGGTTTGGGTTGGAAGCGACCTTAAAGACTGTCTAATTTCACATCCCCTGTCATTGGCAGGGACACCTCCCATCAGACCAGGTTGCCCAAAGCCCCATCCAGCCTGGCCTTGAACAGTTCCAGGGTTGGGGCATCCACAGCTTCTCTGGGCAACCTGTGCCAGTGCCTCACCACCCTCATAGTTAAGAATTTATTCTTTATATCTAATCTAAATGTATCCTTTTTCAGTTTAAAACCATTCCCCCTTGTCTTATTACTACACTTCCTGATAAAGAGTCCCTCTCCAGCTTTCTTATTGGCTCACTTTATTGAACTAGGTATGTTTTAATCACTCTACCCTTGATATTTTTTTCTTATTATTATTTTTAAAGAAGGGGGAGTATCCTGAAACTTTGAAGTCATGAGAGTAGATAGAAAAAAAGAAATGGGAAAAAAAAATCAGTGCAAAATTTTATCCAGCCAAATCCTGAGGGTACTGTGTTGTTTTATAAGCAAAGGATAGGATGGTTTTGATCTGAATCATTTCTAATTACAGTTTGTCTCTTTCAAAAGCAGAGGGAAGAAACAGAAGACACCATTTTGATTTTGTTCTTCCTTTAGAGTGGAAGTTTTGCTACTGTAAGCAGAATTTCTGTATGAATTTGTGGAAATAAGTGGCAGTGTCAGAAATTGACACTGGTTATATGGTCTTCATCCAGACTTCCTAGAATAGCTTTGCCAGTGCCATTCAATCCTCTTCTGAGTAGTTTCTTGCTACTCCAGCCATGGCTGTATGTGCAAACCTTGCCACTAATTCTCTGTCTTCAAATGCAGAAATATCTGCTATTGCAGTCCTGTGAAGCTCTCAGTGCTCCCAGATCAGTTATAACAGGTAACAGTTCAGTCTTTAACAACTTCTGGGAACAGATGAAGATGTTTTTTTCTGTTTTCTTGCTTCTTCACTGGTGTTTCCAGTTTTTGGGTGCCCAGGTCCCTCACCAGGTCCCTTTCTGCTGTGAATTCTTAGGTATTTTTTGAGCAGTATGACAGCCTCAGCATAATGATTTGCTTCAAAGAGACAGTAGATTCCTGTTTGAGTTGAGAGCGTCCTGCTCTTTGTAGTTCATCAACTGTAAAAATATCTATTTGATTGTGTCAGAGCTGATTTGATACCCCGACCTGTTAATGAAGTGTCTTCAGGATGATTTTTTTTTTTAATTTGTTCATTACTCATCTTTTGATGAATATTTATGTGTTAAGATTTCATATCTGTATTGTTCACAAACGTAGTGGGTGTTACTCATATCGTGTTATTTCTTCTAATTGAACTTACAGACATGAGCACTCACAGACAATATGGTGTTCTGCTGTCTGAGTAATTTCTGTAATCCCCCGTGTGATAAAATATGGTTGCACTTGTACTTCTCTCAAAAGTACGTATGAATAAACTGTGTATTCTCTCCGAGGTTTCTGTCTGTCTGAATGTTTGTGCATACTCTTGGCCATGATATTAGCCCTGTTGTACTACTTTTGAGGAACAGCAGGTCTCAGAACAAACAAGAAGCTAGAACTAATTCTCTGGGTAACCCCAAGCAAAACTGTAATACGTGGACCAGCTTTCAAGCATGCAGAAATGTCCCAATACGTATTTCTCTTCAAGCTTTTCAATTATCATGTTAGACGGTGTTATGGTTTGTCATTGACAGTGGAACAAAGTCCACGTAGCTGTGTAACTAAAAAAAATGTACTTTTCCCATTTCCTGTCTAACATGAACATTTAATTTCAATTCAAAACACAGGAAGGGTAAAACTGCTTTTCAAATAGAAATAAGTAAAAGATACCATACTTACTCTGTGTTTTCCTAGGAAATGTTAACAGACAGTGAAAGGTGTTACAAAAATTAATAAATATTTCCCAAATCTATTTTTGCTATATGATAATGTTTTTAACATTTCAGGTCAGTTCTTAATGTTATTAGATGGAACTCCATTTATTACCAGTTCAAATGAGTAATTGTCTTTGCTATTAGAAGTTTTTTATGAGGGGAAAATATATCTGTTTACCTCATGTGACTGTACTTTGCAAAAGCTAGGGAAGTTATACAATCTTGATAGACCAAAGCAAACTATAATGTTTTATAAATTGCGAGTCATTTATTTTGATATCATATATACTGGTAAGATTCTTTAAACATTCCTGATTGCTTGTGAGGTAACTGTATTCCTGTAATGGCCACTTCCTTATCAAGATTTCATGCAATAGTTGGCTTTAAGGTAGCCATGTTATGTTTTTCCTAATTCATTTAATGTGGAAAATGACTTGCTTGACTTCTTATCCTTTGAAAAAAAGACTTTCATACATTTGTTTTGACCCTGAGTCCCACACATCTTACTGCAAAAACAATGGCTTATGGCATTTTCACAGCTGAGGGAAGGGGGAAGAAAACAGAAACAGTAACAGCATTAACAAACAGAATTCTGTAAAGTGTCTTAATAAGCTAATGGCAGAGCAGGTAGATGAGTTGTTTCCTTCGGTCTGGAGGTCAGCACAATGGTAGCTAAGCAGGATGTTGATTCAGATAGTCATTATCACTTGCGGGGAAAAATAATCTGTTGCTATGCAGTGCTGGTACCCAGTGCTTCCTTCCTCTAGCATAAGAGAAACCCACGGATCTCCCCTTCTAGAGAGAACAAAATTGTAGAAGAAAGGCGGAAAGAAAACAAAACTAAGGAGGTCAAGATGATTACTCTTTTCTGTTTTGTTTGTTTCTTGGGATGTTCAGACTGCTCTTAATCAGGATGTCCAGAACACCAACTCATTGTTCTTCTTGTCTGAGCCCAAGCGAAGAGTCACTGAGCTAGACATTGACTTCAAGCAGTTGTGTCAGTGCTGTGTGGTCTCTGGAAAAAAGCAGCAATGCCATAATGCCACTGTATGCATCTTTCAGCAGCTACTGAAGACAGGAGCTCTTTACACTTAGAGCCAGGGAGGAGGGAAGAATAGGAAAACAATGTCAACCTCCCATAGTGACTATGCACGACTTCCAGGCTGGAAGAATGACAGGAGGAGACAATTTTCAGCACTAAAGACTAAGAAGAAAACGTTAATAAAAAGCTAAACATCCTCCAAACTTCTATGGTAATTTTACACCCAGCTGCACTTGCAGCAGGGAAACTGCCATAAAAAATAAATAACTCCCCTCCTTCCAACTCTTGGTAATCTAGACTTGCTCTGAGGAAGAATATGCTGAAGGAATGAAGCTATTAAAAGCAGGTAGCCTGGCTAGGGTGTCACAATCTATATTCTGATTGCAAGGAAGACAGGATGCATGCATTATACTAGCCTTCTCTTACCAATTTTGAGTGAAAAATGTTTCAGACAAGGATGTGAAAATGGGCTTTGTGTCCAGACTGAGATTGGTAGGAAATTAATCAGTCAGGAGTTTCTCTTAATTCTCTTTGCACTTGGTCTTCTGCATTAAACTCTTTCATGACTTTTCTTTTTTTAGGAAGAAAAATATTTCATTGTTTCTTCTCACATCTTCCATATTGAGACTCTTTGTACATCTGGTCATGTTTATTTATCCCTAATTTCACTTCACTGATCTCGTATTTCTTGCATTCACACATTAACCAGCTGGTAAAGTCAGACTGTCCTGGATGGGTTCTGAGAGAAAGAAAGGGGTCTGGAGTTCTGACAGCAGTAGTGCCCTTCTGGTTTGTGTGCCTGGTTGTCTCAGAAGCTGAACTTCTCACCAAGTGGAAGCCAGTGATACCAGGTTACATAGAACAGAAACGTAGAATCACTTAGGATGGAAAAGAACTCCAAGATCATCATGTCCAACTGTTGACCTAGCCCTGCCAAGTCTACCACGAAACCATGTCCCTAAGCACCACATCTACATATCTTCTGAATGCCTCTGGGGATGGTGATTCAACCTCTTATCTGGGCAGCCTATTCCAACGCATCACAACCTTTTCAATGAAGAAATTTTTCCTAATATCCAACCTAAATCTGCCCTGGTGCAACTTGGGTCCATTTCCTCTTGTCCTATCACTTGTTGCTTGGGAGAAGAAATATGAAACATCTGAAATTTGAGCTTATAAACAAATTCATCAGTCATAAAATGCTCTGTGCAGAATATGTCCTTATTTAATGGTCTCAGCAGGAGGGCAGTGCTCTGGTCCTACAGAGACAAATTTCCATCAAGAAGAATCTCTAATCAGCGAGTGAAGATGAAGGAAGCCTCTCTTGCTCCTCACACTTTTCTCTCCCTTGAAATTGTTTTTGCATAAAATGTTATACAACGCAAAGCTAGCTATAGCATGTGTCTGCAAGAATGAAAACTTGCTTGCATATCGAGGTGGGGGAAGAAGGAAAGATGGCATGGAACATACCTGGTGTCACCTTTCATAGTAACTGCTACTTCATGGACTTCATGACTGCCTGAGTTTTTCTGTTCTATTACCAAAATATCTCCGACCCACTAAAGAAGAGACTGTTGTTACCAGGACATGGTAGCTTCCATTTGCAGCCCCACTAGTGATTCTTCTCTCTGCTTATTAGGGACAGTGAACACTGTGAAAATGTGAACCAAATGGTGGATTCCTGAGCAGAATTTCTCACAGCTTTCTTCTCTTACCTAACCCATCCTGATATTGTTCTGTATAAAACTGCTGAGATTTTTTGGGTTGGATAATGTCTATTTTTCATTTTTCCTTTCCTTTTTTTTTTTTTTTTTTAATTACAGTTGTACAGACACCTGGGCAGGTGCAGAATGTTGTAAGCTAGGGTGAAAATAGATCCTGCTGCTTAATTATGCAGTAGGGTGTTAAGATGTTGACTTGGCAGATCCATTACTTTCTCATCATCTATAATATATATAATTATTGCAGCCTATTATTTAGAAGCCCCATCCCTGTCATTTGAAGTTGAACTTTATTAGCTGAACTGTCAGCATGCGTATTTCATAATACACTTGATAGGTTTCATAATCACAATGTGGTGTTCAAAGACTTTTGGTCAGTTATGCTGTAAACAATAATATGGCAGAATTTATTTTGAGCAGATTTTTGCAGTCTCTGGCATCTTCAGCACTGCTTCAGTACAGACAGAAGTAGACATTAACATTTCCAGAATTCAGAAACCTTTTTGTAGCCAGTTAATCTGGAAAAAAAGATTTTTTGTATGAGGACAAGCAAAGTCAGAAAGAGTTCAGCTTGTGTCTTAAATAAGCATACCCTATAAGTGAGTGCACTTTCTTGTCAGATACCTGATCTTCTTTGAATAGCTGCAGGAGAAAGAGTTATAAGACTGAAATTCAGATGTGCCAAAAGAGCTGCATGTTGGGAGTCTAGGACTGGAATACAGTGTTGATTCTGTTAATAAATAATTCGTCTGTATATTTTATTCAAGGAGCTGTATAGAATTTGCTTCTTCTGCCTTCTCAAGCTAGCCAAATTTCCCCTGAGTAAAGTAACTGTAATGACATTTACATTTGTGCCTGTTAACTGAGGTTAATTAGGTGTCAAGATTATAAAGCAATCTATGGAGAACCTCAGTGATCCTTGCAAGCCATAATTACTGCAGAGATGCTGCAAACTTGCTCTTTTGCTGTTTAAATATCTATAGATTCGAGGTGGATTAGGGAAGGCTGTTGTGGCATTCTCCTGTTTAGATCTTGATTAGGGCTTTGGAAAACTGGATGCAATCCCATCTGCTGAGATTGTCCCCCAGATATTTTTCAGAGCCACCATTTTCTTAGGATAGGACTTTATGAATTTGGTAGATGTCAGATGGTGTTATCCATGTAGTATTTGCACTGATGTTCAAAGCTCACAACTATGCATTGCGCTGTTACGTCTTGGTGTCTCATGTGAAAAGTATGTTGCTGGAATCTAATGTCTATAATGTGACTGGCAGTGTTGCAACAGAAAGGCACCACAGGTCTGTGTCACAGGTGGGAGGGGCAGACGATGTTGTACATGTCACCATACTATCTATTAGTTTGTATATTTGTATGGTAGAATGCTGATGTGGTTCAGTAACACCAGCCTTGAGGTAGACCCTTTTAAAACATAATAATAACAGATTCTCACTTAATGCAAATGTCAAGTAATGCAATTAAATCTGGAAAGATTTCTGATTTATCAAGAAGATGGAGATATCCACAAATACTTGTCATTATCACTCAGAATATCTGTTCCCTTCACTGACACGCAGCCTTTGTGCTCTTGGTGGTTGTGCGTTGTCCTGCAAATTTCATATTAAAGTGTCTTAATTCTCAGCAAAGTCAAGAAAGGAATAATTCAAACTATAATTAGTTTCTATGAATCAAAGGCTCATTTGTGTTTGGAAATGATTTGCAATGAGTCTGTTCTTAATCTCTTATACCAGTATCAAAGCAACACTGAGTTCTCAGTAATTTTGCTCCCAAAATATTGTGCGTGCTCAGTATCAGGTATGTCTGTGGAATGTGATTCAACTGCCTGCCCAATAATCTCTACTCAATTTATTATCTTTGCTATTCTAATTTTTGGTATTGTTCTGTGATTTTATATTGCTGCTCTTTATTCTTTTTTTTCCTTTTTTTTTTTTTTTTTTTTTTTTTTAATGGATTGAGTAGAATAACAGGTCTTTTACAGCTATAGTATTTAGCTGTTCTAATAGTAGAGAAGTAATACAGTACAACAAAAGAGTAGGTTTTTACTGATAATGTATGCCCACTACAGATACTGCTTGAAGATTTTCAGTTTGCAAGAGATCACTGATTTCCCTGTAACTACTTTTGTCAGGAACTGTGTATCTACTCTGTGCAATGCTCAGTGTTGCACACTGATATTCTTATGATCTGTTACCAATTGGCTCTAAAGAATGTAATAAGTATATTAAATATTGCTCTTCCCATATAATATATGTACAGCATCTGATACAGTCCAATGAGGTACACAGAGGAATTGTAGACCATGTCAACCCGTCCTTAGGCAGAAAGTCTTCATCCTTCTTCATGAGTCTCAACCTGCTCTCATTCCTTGCATTATTTTTTTGGCTTTCCCTGTACTGAATATTGGTTGGTAGATGCACCTTAAAATTACTTTTCAGGACCTAGGAATTTAATACGTGGAATAAATTTGAGAGTCCTTGACATAAAGCAAATAATCACTGCCAGCTTATTTGGCTTTTCTCTCTTCCCCTTACACCCCAGATAAACCATGAGCATCTGTAACACATACTCTGTCAGGTAAGCATAGGATCAAGCCCCTTCTCAAGACCAGATGCATTTGCTTTGTGGCAACCCCTCAAGTCCTTGCCAGCACTACAGCCTAAACTCTGGACTTCTCTCTGAGGGAGGCCTGAGCACACTTGCTATGTGTGGTATGCCCATTCTTTCATTTATCATTAGGGTATGTGGAATTGAGTGTACTCAAACCCTGATCCCAATAGACAGCCTGTGCTTGGTGCTACCTTATTGCAACATATAGCAGACCTGCAAAGAGAAATATGGATGCAAAAGGTTTGGTTCTGAGAACTCTGCATTCCTCCTCTCTAGCTTGAATACAGAGGCTGATGGAGACTCCATAAATTTAGTTCTTTTGGTTCCTCCATGAAAATCTCTACAGAAAAGCTGTTATATTCCAAGTATAAGGCCAACGGTCTGTTGTTTATTGCTTGTGCTCACTAAGTGGAGGCCTGGGCAAAACACACTACGTGTATTAATTACTTGCAGGTTAGATTCCTCTTCCCACCATTCAAAGCCACCTACACTGGACAGAAGCTGCAACCTTGCTACCGGACAATTATGTTGCTCATCATTATGTGGGGGTTTTTGTCCTTTTCTATTTCCCCTGTCCACTAATTTCAGTGCCAACCTTGTCTCCTCTCTTCCCAGGTGTGCCAATGCTGTTTGTTATCCTCTGGGGAACTGTCAAGTACCTTTATGAAGATGAGGGGTTGGTTTAGTTCTGATTTTCTAGCTCTCTCATTTGTGCTGCGTGTGTGCACTGGCAGGTCATTGTTTGCTTTCTGTTCAGTGTGGTTTGCTTTGGCAATGTGCTGAAACCTCAAAAAATTGCTTCTGTTTTGTCTGAAGGTCTTGCATGACATTTGAAGAAAGAGCTTATGTTTCTTTCTGATAAAAATTTTCTGCATGTCTGAATGAATCTATTCTTTTGCAGGTCAAGGAAAGGTACATTTTGTTTTTCTGTAGTTACAGTATCAGCAGTAGAAGTCATCATACCCAACCAAGACCTCGCCTGACATTGTGCCTTTGGCAGTAGCCTTTACAGTTACGCTTCAGAGGAAGGCAAAAACTTCCCACAGGATTCTGCCTGTGATTCGTAGCGGTTAGCTTATGCCTTGCAGCAGAGATGTGATTGCCTGTTCTTGTTTAAGCTTCCATTATTTAGGTCTTCATAAAATAAAAACACAGTCTTTCTGAAGTCAAGTATAGCACAAACAAAACTGCTGCAAAACACAAAATACATTTTGTCCACTTTTACTATTGTGGCTGTTCTGAAAAAAAAAAAAAAATTGCCTTTGATACACTTTATGTACCAAATAGCATTGTAGTTTAGTATTTGTTTTTCTTTAAAAAAATAAAAAATAAAAACTAGAGTGAGGAAAATGACTTCCTTTTTAAACTTTATGCCGTTTTCTTTTTATTCTAAATGAACTATTTATCAGGTATCTTACTTAATTTCCAAACAGCCCAGCCAGCGTTTTTGTAGAGATTGTGGGTTTTTTCTTCAAACACAATCCTTGCTGGAGAGATGCTGCAGTGTGAAAATTCAGCATAGTCAGTCATCCTCAGAGGGTTTTCTGGTGCTCATGAGTATTAAGAACCGCCTTTTTTTCAGTGTCTTTTGTAATACTGAAATAATTCAGTCAAGTTGCCTCTTCTGGCTGAAGTAATGCTGGGATTTTCTGACTTTCCTTTTCAAGGTTGACTTGGTATTATTCTGTAAGAAGATCGTGGTCACAGTGATGTATTGCTAGTTTTGTTGAAATTATCAAAATAGGTGTAGAGAGCATATAGCATCTGAACAGGCAGTAGTCCATGGACATATCTTGCCATTGATGTAGAAAATGTATTCAAAGTACTCATGCTGAGCCTCCTACGTTATGCGATGCTGAAACCTGATTTATGTTTTCTATTATGGAAAACTGTCATTCACTGCCTTTAGCGGACCTTAAAAGGGACAATTTCGCACCTTATTGAATTTTCTAAATCTTGTATAAATATTTGTAAAATACGACAATAAATAAACACATGCAGTAGCCTCTCTGAAAGGCAAGATTTCTGCGCCTTGGGCAGACATTTGTTGGAGCAGCTAGGGATATCTTTCATGCTGTTTGCCACAGCACTGTCACCACGGATGTGCAGCAGGCTGTAAATTTCATTTGTGACTCAACTACTTCCCTGGTTATGAGGAATAACTGGAAGTAGATGTGGTCAGGGCTGGGAGTTTGAGGCAGTCCTACAGATGTAGCCGTTTCGATGAAGGGCTGAAGAGACCTATTGAGCTATTGCTCAATATCAAAGATATATCAAATATCAAGACCTATTTGCAGACTGGCTCCTTCTTTCTTTAAATGTGCTTGTGTGAACTCCTTTATAAATCAGTTGCTGTTATAAAAAGTGTGCTATTGAAAAACACTTTGTCTAGATTACAAATCAAATTAAAAGCAAGCTGTGCTTGCTTAATCATTAGACTGTGCCTAAAGACCTGATACTTACACATCTTTATTTCTGCCTGCAATTAATTATGGGAGGAAGACAGCCAGCCTACAGATTTATTTATTTATTTATGTATTTTAATGGAGCTATTCAGCTACGCTTCTTTAAGGAAAAAAATCAGTGTTTTCATTTTTAGAAAAAGACTACCAGGTCGGTAAATAAAGGCAGAAACTTCCCAGTAGCATCTGTTTCACTGGACCAATTCCCCATTCACGGTTCTGATGCTATTTAGTTGTCGAGCACCTTCTAACAAACTGCAAGGATAGATTCCAAACACAACAGCTGTTGGTGTACTTACCACTGTGACAATCCCAGAAAGCACAAATTTACAAGAAATCATGTACATATCTATCAGTTTCATTTTCTGTACTCTTTAATAGCTGTGACACTTTAATTGGACTCTAGTGGTCTTTTTATTGCACATATTTGTATAAATTTAAAAGTAACTAAATCTCCTCTGTGCCACAGGAAGCAAATTAATACACACAGAAATGCAGCAGGGTTAATGTAAAGAACCATTTCTCAACCTCTGTCATTATCAGGAAGTTTTAAAATTGCCTCTGCTTTCACTGCAGCTAGTCAGAAAATTAGAACTCCACTCCCAGCCATGTCTATTACCCAGCCTGTCTTGAGGGGTTCAAGTAAAATTATTTTTAAAGGCAACACGAAGCCAGTTTCTAGTCACACATAGCAATTAAGAAGTTCTTCTGTTATTCAGATTCCAGCTCAGGTACACTGTCTGCACACAGTACCTTTTTTCTGCAGTACCTAAAATACAGTTGAATGTAGTCAGGGATTGGAGCTGGTGGTATGCATCAAAATGAAATTGAAAACAAAATGGAAATCCCTAGCCCTTCTTGGGCTTCCAGTACAACCAAGGGAATATGGAATTGCTGCAGCTAAGCTGCTTCACTCTCCTCTGTAGTATGCATAGAGTGTGTGTAAGTGTTATTGTAGCATGGACCCCCAATATGTTTTCTACAGTTTGCTAGTTTCTCTCAAGTTGACTATTCCACAACAAGGTTGGGTGGGTTTACTCTCCACCAACATCACCCGTGCTGAAGTTTCACAGGCCTATTAAGAAAACTTAAGGAAAATTGAGTATACATATGTTTTGGCAGCAAGTGAAGTGGTATGTGAAGACTGCCCAAACAATGGAGTTGTTGTGTACACAGCTGTTGTGTTGGGGGACCCAAAAGAACTAGATGTATTTGTCAAGTTCACTTCAAACCAGTGATCTCAATCTGTGGCTTTCAAACATCACATTCCTTGTGATTGCTCTCCAGTATAGCTCAAGGACACAAGAATTTAAAAAGCTAAAATGAGGCTTATGGGGAGAATAAAGTATTATATTGCCTGCAGCATGTTACCTTCTTGGCAGAGGGCTCAGTTGGCCAACAAAAGTTAGGAACTATTGCTCCAGTCTATGATTTTGCTTTCTTACAACTTAACACTTCCTTTGAGCCTGAAACTTGTACGTATACAGTGGTGGAACCTTAATTGCTTAATTGCCTTAATTGCTTTCTCCTGGTTGAAATTAGTAGGTCATTTTTGAAAATAATAGCAAATAAAGTAGATGATTGATCTAAATATTGATAGGAAAAAAGTGATGGTAGGTAATGTGAAAAAGAACTAATGAGCAGCTAAGTAATATGACCTAACATTGGAGACTGCAGAGTAATAAAAAATAGTACAAAAAGAGTAAGATAGGAACTACTCAGGAAAGATCCAACTCGAATAGATTCATCCTAACCCTCCAGCAAAGTGACGTATTTGGACCTTGGTTTTAATGGAGTAAGTCTTTACAATTAACCAATGATAATTCATAGCAAACTGTGGAGGAGAGCTAGCCATTAGTGGGCAAGAAAGGCAGACAAGTAGTATCCAGTTGTATTATGATAGCTGCAATTGCACAAAGCATTCAGCATTTCTAAGAATCAAGCCACTGCATCTGTTTCTATGTCAGCATGATGTGCTTTCCTGGTATCTAGTCATCAGTATTGTTTTCCATCTGCATTGCTGTGACAGAATGAGAAATGGGAGAATTTAGTAATGTACTGAAACTTTTTTTCTTGTCTTCCTCTTTTTGCCATCTGCCTAGCTGCTGGAGCAGAAACTATAACATGAATTACTGGTTGATCATCAGACTGCCCATTCTAATCGCCATTGGGGTGAGTATAGAGTACATGCAGTACTGCATGATGTACTAGAAAGAGCGGAAGTGCACATGGCTATTGTGCACGTCCAAGGGCTAATAACATTTGGGGGTACTGAAATTTTGATTCAGAAATGAAATTTTATGAAACTGAATTGTTTTCTGTCACTGGAATTCCTGACTGGCATAATGCTTGTTTTGGCCATGCTGTCATGTTGTAGTGGCAGTGCATGATAACAAAACAGCATGCCACAGTAATCCGGTTAGGTGCTGCATGGGAAAACCTGCAGCAGGTAGCACAGAGAGCCAGATGGTAATATTCCAAATACTGGTCTCCAGAAAAGAAGTAAATTTTGTGGCATTGCGGAGAAATGCTGTGTTCTGCAGCTGCAATACTGTGATGATGTCAGACCTCCAGCTAAGGCAGACGGGTCAGCCCCCACACCTTGACTGTGCCTCATTCCCAGGAGATGTAGGTATGCTCCTCTACTTTGTTTAGTGAACTTCCTGCATTTTCAAAGGTGACTTGTGCATTCACTGAGGTATATTTTAAAGCATGATAGCTTAGCAAAGAACTGAAATCATTGGCAAATGCTGCAGCTGCAGAATAGCAGGATGCACAGGGATCTACAAATGTATACACAAACCAACTTTTTGAATACTTATGCATATGTATTTTTTGATGATGACATAAATCCTTCTTTCATCTCTCCAGGTAAATTTCCTGATCTTTATCAGAGTTATATGCATCATCATCTCCAAACTACAGGCTAATTTGATGTGCAAAACTGACATAAAATGCAGGTATGTCATTTGTTGGTCTGACGCTTTTTTTACCTCTCAAAATGGAAGTAGACAAAGAGGTATATGAAAAGGAGTGGACTGACAGTAGCAGTTAAAGATCACAGACCCTGGGCATAGATTATGGTGTACATTGGTATGACTCTTGGACAGTCAGTCTCCAGAGAAGCCTCCTGGTGAAGCCAGCGCAGGTGTTGTACCTTCATTCTCATTTTCGGCATCCTGGCTTGTATAAGAAGCAGTGTGGCCAGCAGGGCTAGGGTAGTGATCGTCCCCCTGTACTCGGCTCTGGTGAGGCTGCACCTTGAGTACTGTGTTCAGTTTTGGGCCCCTCGCTACAAGAAGGACATCGAGGTGCTCAAGAGTCCAGAGAAGGGTGATGAAGCTGGTGAGGGGTCTGGAGAACAAGTCCTACGAGGAGCAGCTGAGGGAGCTGGGCTTGTTCAGCCTGGAGAAAAGGAGGCTCAGGGGTGACCTTATTGCTCTCTACAGGTACCTTAAAGGAGGCTGTAGCGAGGTGGGGGGTTGGTCTGTTCTCCCACATGCCTGGTGACAGGATGAGGGGGAATGGGCTCAAGTTGCGCCAGGGGAGTTTTAGGTTGGATGTTAGGAAGAACTTCTTTAGCGAAAGGGTTGTTAGACATTGGAACAGGCTGCCCAGGGAAGTGGTGGAGTCACCATCCCTGGAGGTCTTTAAAAGATGTTTAGATGTAGAGCTTAGGGATATGGTTTAGTGGAGGACTGTTAGTGTTAGGTCAGAGGTTGGACTCGATGATCTTGAGGTCTCTTCCAACCTAGAAATTCTGTGATTCTGTGATTATAGAGAAACAGAAGGCTTGATCTCTTTGCTCATGACATTAAACTGGAAGAATATTAAGTAAGTAGATATTTTCTAAATACTTTAAGCATATGCAGGTACTTACATAATTTGAAAAAAAAAATATATGAGAGAAAAAATAAAACCTTTAACTTCAATGAATATCAAGGTGTGGGTCATTTTGAGTACTGCTCCTTATTCTCCTTGCCAGTTGTTACTAGGACAAACTTTTGATCTTGGATTTACTAAGAATGTATATGATGTTTCAAGAGAGATGTTTCAAGATGTCAAAAGTTATCACTGAAGCATTCACTTCTTATTTTGCAGGCTTTGCCCTGTCTGTGTCTGTGTTACTCCTGTTATTTTATTATCTTGATAAGATTCTTAGTCACATCCTTCATGTCTACATCTTGGAGAATATTTCTGTATTGCAGTCTGAAAAATACAGTAGAAAGAACAAGTCTGCAGCAGGGTGAATTAACGAATGTGGAGCTACAAACTGTGGTAGCTGTTCTACTACAGTTCTACTAGAGTTAGCTGATTTTGCTGGCTTGAAGTTGGATATTTCTACATTACAGCCTGCTAAGCTAGACACACCATGTATTTTTGTGTCTTCTCATCTGACTGTAGAGTTGACTTGTATGTTACCTGCCTTCATTACCTCATGTGAAATTTTGGAAATCCTTTTGTGTGTTTGGAGCTAAAAGCAGAGAAAAGTACTCCTTCTAATGTGCTGTGTGGTTTGCTTTTGTTCATGTTGAATATATATGACTTTCATTTGACAGAGTAAAATTTGCAGGGTAGAGTGTGTGTGGGGGGCAGAAGCAGTTCCGTTGGCATGGGGCCATTTAAAAGTCTGACTGTAAAATTATCTTGCCCTTGCCCTCAGGACTTCTGTAAGCAGCACGTAGGTTTGATACACTTGAACCATTTCTTAGAGGTGCATGTTAATTCTGTTATTCATACTACATGTTCAAGAATCTGCTAATAAAGCAGAGAGAATTTAGCAAGAAAGCTTGGCTGGACGCAGCCTTGAGTAACCTGCTGTGAACTAGAACTGGACTAGGGGCTTCCAGAGATCTTTTCCAACCTGAGCGTTTATGTGATTCAGAGTAAACAATCTAGGGCACACAAGATTTGCTGACAACCCTGCTGGTCAAGTGATTCTGCATCTACCAAAGTGTCTCATGGCAGGTTGTCGGGAGACACTGGCAGTGTCGTCTGGTTCTGTGGCCCATGATAGTCCTATAACCTCCCACGTGGGGTTCAGGCCCTTTTCATTATCCTGTTGGGTGATTTAGTGTGTATACCTATCAAAAGAGAGTTAAAGACCATTCTTGTCAATATTTTTTCTGTAGTTGTAACCCTGAGCATTGCTCTCCCACTGATGAAAAATATTTTACTTCAGATTAGTGTTTTTTTTCGTTTGCTAGCTGTGTCTTTGAACTTGCCATTTAAATCAGGGAGTCATCAGTCACTCTAAGACAGTTTAACTGCTTTTACGAAGCGTTGTGCAGTGACAGTTAGTTACAGTGTTTTGAAGATTTAACACACCACGGAGGTGGGAAGGAATACTCCTCCCTTTGCCAAGGTATTTTTAAAAGATTCCAGACACTGATAGACTGTTTCTTTCACTGTTTCTATCAACAAAGTAGGTTTTGATCATATTTCCCACTTATAGACGGGGAAGAGGGTACATGGGAAGGCATCTTGGGGTACAAGGAAGCATGTGACCTGCTCCTGAGTTTGGCAGGCTTTCTAGGTGAAATACAGCCAGGAGCTGAACAGATAGCATTGGTGAGAGCAGAGAGTGGTCTGCAGTGGAATGGCAATTAAAACATACTGAAACCTACTATGGTTCTGTTTTGAGGATTTTTTTTTGTATTATTATTATTTTTCTGCAGCTTCTGGAAGAGGACACTGCAACATAAAGTGGTGCAGTGACCAAAGTTCACAGTGTGTCAGAAACAGTGGTGATCACTGGGATCAACAATGATCTATTCAGTGGCATTGTTTTTTTCTTTCTTTGTGATCTTAGGCTGGCCAAGTCTACGCTGACGCTGATCCCACTTCTGGGGACCCACGAGGTCATCTTTGCCTTTATTACTGATGAGCATGCCAGAGGGATGCTGCGCTTTGTGAAGCTTTTTACTGAACTCTCCTTTGCTTCTTTCCAGGTAGCACTCACACTCTGCACCTGTGGATAAGATATTTTGTAACTGCTGCTTAGGGAGCTGCTTGCTCTCTCAATCATTGCACGCTCCCTGTTCTTCATATTTCTCAATTTAGCACTGGATCTTACAGGTTTATGACAGTGGAAGTGAAAGCATGAGAAGTAATTTTTAATAGCTAGTTTAGATGTTAGTGTCACTTATTTTCAATAAGTCTTACATTTCTCACAATAAACTGGTATTGCTATCCTTGTATTAATATCTGCTTCCTATGGGACACCTCAAGGCAATAACAAAATTATCTGTGATTTCCTGTAATTGTATAATGGCATTGCTGAAAGCAAATTTTGTGCCTCCTCTCGTGTTTTTGATACTCCTTTGAAAATCTGTGCTGTGAGAGGTAGTTGTCTACAGCTGCAATTGCATGCGAGGTGAATGTAGATTTACAGTGATTTTTATTTAGCCGTTGCCTTAGGTAAAGCCATTTTAAAAGAATCTCCTTGTCTAAAGGAATCATTATTCTTCAAGTTTCCCTGCTCACCCACTCAATCCTTGTTTATCAAGCACAGAGCTGTACTTGAGCTCACTGTGAATTGTTCATATATGAAGTGTATATGGCTAGAAACAAGGTAAGGAAAAAGAAGGGGAAAGAATGGTTTGGAAAAAATGACAGAGCCTGAAGAAAACTGCAACTTACTTTTCCTAAGACTGTGTGCTTTAAGACTTTGTCTGGTCAAACTTCTCTGCCGTCAGATTGTCTCCATCTTTCACTCTTGTTTTTCTCTAACCATGGAACATGCTGGTATGAAGCTCACCCCTCTGCAGGCTTGCTTGGCAAAGTGGGACAACTGCTCTGCTCTACTCACTCCTCTTCTGTTTTTTGTTGATTTCAGGGGCTGATGGTTGCAATTCTTTACTGTTTCATCAATAATGAGGTAAGAGAGACACTAGGAGCTGTTCCAATTTGCCTTATCAGCATCCACTGTAGAAAAAGGAAATTGAAAATGGTCTTGAACTGCTAAATGGTCTTAAACTGCTAAAAGTTGTGTTCAGAGCTTTTTTTATTATTATTTTTATTTTACTTTTTCTGCAGATCCTCCTCTGTACAATTACACAGAATAACTCTTCAGACAAATGTTGGAAGGAATTCAGGCAGTATAATTTAGGGACACTATTTGTAGACATGAAATCTTGCAAGTTTCTTGCTCACAGTTGTATAGTTTTCACTGCTAGAACTTTCCTTTTATTGAGAATTAGAGCTGCTCTCCTTAATCCATCTCAAAGTGCTTCTGATTTGCTTGTTTTGATGAATGTGGGAGTAGAGCCCTTTTTATTTTGAGAACTCATCATCTAGCTGGTTAGGTTGTAGTCCTCACGGCGAATGTATAGTTTGGTTTAGTTTGGTTTCTGTGTGGCCCAGCTACTGACGATATCATGAAGCCCTCATTGAAATGGAGCACTGAACTTCAAGAAGTAGTGAGCCCTCCCAAAGGCTCAGAAGAAATAAAATCAGGGCTTTGAGTTAATTTGAATGAGTACTATCTTCTAGGGCATCTGCTGAATCCCAGCCCTGTTAGGGTAGAATATTGTTCAGTTTCTGTATTGCAGGAACCTCTCATGTTACCTTGTAAGTGATTATTATTATTCATTCACTCAGCAGCCAAGTTTGCAAGGGATGCAAACACCAGTAATTTGGCAGCACATTATTAATTCTAACGTACATCAGTGTGTTTTGCATTCATGCTAAACCTACTTTTAAATATGACACTGTAATCTAAGATCATCCATTGGGAGACAGGCTTCATCAAAAAACTGGAATCAATAGAAAAATATTCTAATTGTGTCATCATGGCCTGGCTGGAGTCAACAAAAAAGCAGCAGGCATCTTGAATGAAGGCCTGCAGGAGACTGTTCACTTTTGTAGCTGTGGGTTAATTTGGTTTAAGTCAATGTGTTAATTGTACTGTTTACAAAAATCAGAAGTGGGTAGCAGCAGGATTTGATCAAGTATGAGTTGGAGAATATTTGTTTAAAATTCCTTGCACAGCTTTACAGGTGTAAATCTTGAAATGAAGCACCGTCTGTTGCTGCATCATGCATTTATTTTGATTCACTTTAGCCTTTGCTGATACATCCCCTGTGCAGCTGCAGCCAGGTCTCTAGTGAGTAATACTGAATAATTTCCTCCATGAAATTTCATTCCTACAAGGGCAAAGTTACATCATAGCCCAATTGAATACAAACAAATTACCCGATACCAGGTACGCTTGCTTCTTTTGATGGACCTTTCTGTGAAGTAGCCTTCCTATGTTTCTAAGGGATCCTCCAAATCTCATGTTGTTCTACTTCTCTTGGGTTTGTAAAGTAACTAAAATGTAATCATAATGTGTTCAGCTTCACAGAAAGCTGAACAACGATCTAGGTTGAATTCTTTTGTTTGTTCCAGCTCTTGTTAAAAGAAGGGAAAAGAATTTTGTCAAGCTCAATCATCAACCCCCATAAAATAAATCCATGCAAAGAGTTTGATTATATTAAGTCTTTTCTATTACTTTCTTAAACTATATGCGAAATTCTTGGTTTTCAAACTATTATTCTTCTGACAGACTGTTTGTGCCTGAAGCCAATCCCCATTTGCAGTATGGACTGTATTTTTATTTTTGTTTGTGACTCAATGAGAGCTTTTTCCTTAACTATACTTCCTAAGGTTTTTGCAATTGCTGGTACCAGATCAGGGGTAGAAATAAAGCTAGAAGTTTTATTAGTTTCCTTTCATAGTATCTACTTAAAGAAAAACATTAAAATATGTTCATATTTCAGTCACATTTTAGCTGAAAGAATGGTAGTATTGCTCTGAAACAAACTGCAGGATCTCATCAGATTGCCTGTTATCACCAGTGTTATTTTGAAAATGAGCTGGGTTTAATATGATCAGTTTTTCTGCAGTTAGTGTTGCTTTCTATAAGAAATATTCTACCCAGAGAGATGCTGTGTTTTTCCACCAGAGTTAGTTTAAGCTGATTCGGGTTGCGTTCTCTATAGTCTTGCTTCTCTTTTTTGCCTTCTTCCTGTTGCAGTGGAAGTACACTCGAGTCTCTTCCACATTAAAATAACCTGTCCTAACTCTAGGACTCCTGACTTTTTTATTTACTGCCAACTTTTTCTTTTCATTGAGTATTCTCTATAGAGACTATCTATTGAACTCCTCCACCAGCTCCATTCCCTGTCATTTCAGATCAACTTTCCTTTCACTGTGATTTATTGACATGTTTTTTGCCAAAGTTTAACTTCTCTGCAATCACATTCCAGGCTCATTGCCACACTCAACATCCTTGCCCAGCAGCTGCATTAGTCTCAATCAGCTGCTCTCTGTGAGATACCTTTCCATCTTTAATCTCCATGACCGCCTTTTCCAGGTTCTGATACCTCTTCCCTTTCTCTTAAAAAAATTCTTCTTCCTCTTTCTTGTGTGAACTTTGCTCTTAGTTCCATTTTCCCTATATAGCTAATTTATGGGGAATCTCATCCATGCACAGAAGCTACTAGGCTATGATTTTTTTGCTGAAAGATTTGTACATCAGCTTCTGTGCTTAAGATCTACAAAATAAATCTTAACCTATGCTGCTGGTCACATCTTCACAGCCATTGAGGCAAAAATTCAGTTCAACGCTGACACCAAAGCTGCTCTTTACCCTTTTCCTAACCTCTGGAGAGAAAATTAATGTTGTCATCCACAGCCATTCCTAAGACATCATCTCTGATATGGTCTTTTATTCAGGTCTTTCCATTCACTTTATCTCAATCTTGCAGGCTATTTGTATCATAGCTCTAGGATACAACCTGTCACGTCCAGCCGGACTGAAGACTCATTTCCTTCCTTTGTCTGACTCTAAATACCCACTTGTATTGCTCATTGACTTAATCTGTCAGTAAGTACATTCATGTGCTCTTTCAGGGTCTACCTGTCAATGTCCAAAACTGCTTATTCCCAATGCTACCTATTAAATCAGAGGTTCTCCATGCCAACAACAGCGGTGGTAGTATGATCAATTATTGTCCTACAGACAATATAGTCTTTGCATTTCACTGTTTTCTGTTCTGTCTTTATCAAGATGTTCTTCCCAATTCTTATACGGCAAGGTATCTCTCACACACTATATTTTTCCTCGTGTCTTTGTGTAGCTTTTGACACAACCACCACCCACAGTAATCATGGTACAATACAAGTTTTTATCTCAGCATCTTTCCTTCTGTCCCATTTAGTTGTGATACCAGAGGGACAGATTCCACCCTCAGTAACACAGAAATGCGGTTGGTTTACAAACGCCTGTGTCAGGATAGTGCTTGTTAAAAGGGCTGTGGGTCAAAGTTGACAAGCACTGCTGGAGGTAACCATCAAAGGAAGACAATTGCCTGTGTAAGACCTTGCTTCTTTTTCTAGGGCTGCTTCCCAGTTTTAGTACTTGAAAATAAGCAGAGAAGAAAGCTTTACAGTAACTGGTTCCCTAGGAAGTTTCCCTCAGAGTATGAAGGTTTCAGCAGCCTGCATAGGATGACAGGCCTGTGTTGGAACTGCCAGCATTTAGTTAGTCTCTTAGTGGTCAGCACCAGACCCTAAAAGGAAGATAACAAAAAGGAACTCTCCAGAGAAGGCTCGCTTAAGTAACCTGCCCATATTGAACTTACTTCCAGGCTGAAGTACACACCCTAATGAATTGATTACTGTAGTTACACTCCTGCCTTTTTCTAAATAGAGTAAAAAATGTTCAATTTTATGTCCTCTGCCTTATGTGTTAAAAGCTAATGGAAGTTCTTACTTCAGTCAAGTGGCAAGAGCTTTGCCCATGGAACAGGAAGATCTAAATTCTGTTCTTGTTTGTGAAGTACAAAAAGCTGAAACCATGACAGTTGCAAAACCCTTGGTAAACTTCCATGTGAGTACAGCAGTTACACAGTTTAACCCAGAACCTATACCAGCTAGGTATGTAACTTTAAAAAAAACAGTACCTGCAAAAATACTCTAATTGTTATTTTAAAGGGGAAAGAATATACAGACTTCAATGAGCTAGTTTGTTGGTGTTTCAATTCTGAATAATCTTTGTAAAACAAACAAACAAAACCCCTAAATATTCAAAGAGTAAAAATAATCCCACACGATACTGTTCAAATGAAAACAGAAATTAAAGCAGAATTCTAGGAATACCTCTGGTGGCAGTACTAAGCTGGAAGCCAATCTTGTCAGTCATTTCATGACTGATATGCAGAATCAACTTAATTGTTAGTAGTGGTAGGGCATAGAGTACATTCACTATTGCAGCTGAATACTATTTAGAATAAAATACTGAAGATAACATTTCCTGGGACAATGTAGCTTTATGCAAGTGAATACCATCATTATCTTAAATATGGAATATCTTATGATGGACTAATGAGATAATTAGCTAATTTAAAACAGTAATATTTCAGATTTAAAGCATTGTCAGCTTTTCCGATCAGTGTGGTATGCTTATTTTTAACTTGCCCTTTTCTAATGGAATCATATAAAGGTCTGATTATTTCTACATTCATTCTTTTTATTTCCTTCTTTGGACCTATTAGGTTCAGATGGAGTTTCGGAAAAGCTGGGAGCGCTGGAGATTGGAACATTTGTATGTCCAGAGAGACAGCAGTATGAAACCTCTGAAGTGTCCAGCCAACAGCATCAGTAGCGGAGGCACAGTAGGCAGTAGTGTCTATGCTGCCACTTGCCAGGCCACATTCAGCTAAGATTTCTGAAGGTGAATCAGACTGAGAACAATGAACTGTATAATATACCTGAAAACCCTTAAATACCCAAGCAAGTGGCTTAAGTGTGTCATCTCCAGCAAGAAACTTAAGTATATGCTGCTCATTGCCTGCAGGCTGTTGGACAAAGGTTTCTAGGGAAAGCAATCTGCTAATATAATCAACACATCAGAGGAAAAATCGATCATGTCTAAAGTAAGTTAAAAGAGTTTCTTCCTATTTGCACGCAAGGCCTCCAGGTGTCCAAAACTTAAGCATAGCATTGATCCAGGCTGAAACCACGGGGTCAATGGCTTATTACTGTTGAGTGGGCGAGCTGAGTGATCAACTGATTAAATTACAAGGATACAGAATATGATTATTGCCAAAAAAAATTTAGACTTTTATGGGGATAGGGTAAGGTGCTATTACCAGTTTTAGAAAGAACTTAGTGGGACACAACATGTGTTTCAGGGGAGAATCAGTTTTGTAATACGCTTTCCAAATCTAAAGTTCAAAATATGCTTACCTGTTTTACTAGGTAGGTGAAGAACAGCATCCTGAAGATCCGTAACTGCAGCAGGTAGTGTGGTGTATGTTCCCGAGTGCTCTTTTTAAGCTTCACTTGAAAACCAAAACCAGTATCTAGTGGGGGGGCTCTTTTTTATTAATAGGTCTCTGTTGACACTGATATAAATATCCCCTGTATGCACGGTCCTTCAGCTTTTACATGGCACTCTGCCTCTCCAGCTGGGTGCAGAAGTCAACCTGCAGTCACAATTGGTCTTACCAGAGATCACCTGCTTGGGACAGATTTGGCACTTCGCATGGGCTCACTCTTCTCTGTTTTCTTCCCTAGCCCCCGTCTGATTTCTGCAGGCCCACGAGCTACCTGTCAGGTGCCCTACCCGGGGTGGCAGGCAAGTGGGTGTGTTTCACCGGGCACGTCAAGGGCTGTGCTTTCAGCACAGCGGACAGCTCTGGCTGCACACCACCTCCCCAGCTTGCCCTCAGTGGGGTTTGGGAAGCCCCCATGGTGCAGCAGCCCGAGCTCAATGGGCTTGTGTCGCCTGCTAGAATCTGTGAGGGCTCTCGCAGAATATGCATCTACACTGCTAATTAGCGGTTACCCTTGCTGCTGTTTACATGAGTTGCTGGAGAAAAAAATGAGGTACCTTTACAAGCAGACCTCGGTCCATTGTATCACTTAATAACAGACATTACGTATCTTTACTCAGCTTAGATATTCAGGCTCCCTTTACAACAGAGACAAGGTGCGAGATACGAGGTCAGAGAATATCCCTGCCCATAGCCTTACTGTAATGAGTAACTGTTATAGCCTAGCAGTTACACTGCTCAGCAGAGAGAAAAAGAACGTATTTTCAAGTCCCTCTTTGCACTTGGGTTCACATCCCCCAATGCCAAGAAAATTAACTGGATATGCTGGGATGTAATTCAGCATCTTCCCTGCCTGAAGCTAGATTGCTTTGCATGGAATTATTTAATCATTGTATTAGAATTCAAATTGCCAACAGGGTGGATTAGTTTTGTAATCAGCAGGTTAGAATCAAATTACAGAGGATAGGTTACCTTCTTCTGCTATAATGCTTATAATTTTGCTCCAGGGAAAAAGCCAGACACATTTGTAGAAATCCACCACAGTTCTCAGGCTGGTTTCTGGCTGCTTAGCATGCTGGCTTCTATGCAGGCCATTCCCAGGCTGTCCCTTCATAACTTCAGCTGCAGAGCTGACCTTGGAATGAAGCACCTCAGGTTCGTCTGTAAATTTAATACCTAGTTTCTACATTGACACCATTAATACAATGCCTGACTACTACATATGTAACCTAATTGCTGTCCTGAAATTTAATTAATTAGCTTCTTGTATGTTGAGCATACCTGATGTTTCTACTTAACATCTACCATTAAGTGCTTTGATAGGAAAAGTGGTAAAATTAGTTATTGGTAGGTGAAAAGGTGGTAACAGATTAAATAAATATCTGTGTGATAATGCACACTGAAGGGACTGATTTCACCCATGAATAGTCAAGATAGGGTGCTAGTTTTCCAGGGCCCTGCTTGGTTGTGTGCAAACCCAGAAAAAATGTTCCTGCTACTTGCACAGCTGTTAGCAAAATTAATTTTGCTATAGCAATAGGAAGTTATAGATGCATTGTAACACACTGTTTTGCTGGGAAAAAAAAGTATACATACCAAATGAAAGCGAATAGACAGGAATAGACAGCAAAGTCCTTACAGGTGTGGCACCAAATCTGTACTTAGTTGCCGTCACAAAACTTGACATGCTTTTGAGCTACTAGGCTCCTTTTACCCCTCCCAGTGTCACTTAAAAACTGAGGGCTTTGGGCCTATTGGAATAACTCCGGCACCAGCTGTCAAACTTACCTTCTTACATTATGACTTGTTAGAAACCAGGAGGGAAAAAAAAGGGTATGTTAGATGACCAGAGTTTTGATGTTTTTGGTTTTTTTTTCCTCTCCAATTAAGCTCTTGTTTCTTCAAGCCCTTTAATATCCCCTTGACACAACAGTGAAACAACTCAGTGAAAGGAATTGCCACCAAAGCAGCGTAACAGTAATATATTTTGAGAAATACTTCCAGCAAGGCCTAAACAATGATTTCTACATCACACTTTATCTACTTCAGTAAAATCTTTTACAAGCCTATGTTGTTATTCATGACATCTCCATTTCAGAATTTATAACATGCATTTATTTGAGTAGCATGAAATAAGCAAAGCAGCACAAAGCACTGGAACAGATGAATTGTATTTTTATTTCTTGTGCCTTTCAGCTTCATGCTCATTTACTGTGGTAACGTGTTTCATAAAGTATTAAATAGAACAGTCTATAAATTCACCTGGACATTATGTAATTAGTTTATAGCAAATGAAAACTTTATTTCCATTATTGCTGCTATAAAGTTTCATAATTTCATGGATGTTACCTTATTTTTAATATTTATTTGCATGTCTTTCCTTGTTTAAAAGAACACCCACAGGATCTGTGAAACATGTCAGATTACCAACTTCCCATAAACGTTTATTTTTATCCTTGTGAATAAAGATTCAACTCACAAAATTCCGTCACTTACTGGTGTATTTATTTTTTTTTGTCATGTGACTATTTCTTACTTCTTAATTACTATAACATTTTCTAAGAATGTAAAGGCTTACACTTCATGGAAGCAAAGGTTTTATTTGTACCACCATGTCCAGTACAACTGCTCTTTACCTGCAAAAGCTGTATTAATTAAGAACAAAATGGAGCACATTATCTGTACAGAGTCAGAAGGAATCATCAGAAAGAGTGAGAATTCCGCAGGTTTTTGCATCTCAGCTAGAGGATGGCAGAACATGTGGAAATGAGAAAATTCTGTGCTTGGCTTTAAGAAGCGGCATTTGGAATTTATACAACAGACCAGTACTAGAAGTACTGCGGAGAGGTATTGAAAGATGCTTGGCATTGTTAAACATATTATTTGTACTTTAATCTATTACTCTCCGGTTCAACTGAACTTGACAAATGCTTCCTTTTGTTTCCTTAACAAATGACAGAACCTGTAGTAACTCAATCCTTAACACTGTAAATCACTGTTAAAATACAAAAGGCATAATAAAACAGGATTTGAAAGAGCAAGCTGTGATTTTTGTTCTTGACTCAGTACTCAGAGGCATAAACTCTATTAGCTGCTCTTCACTATAGCAATATAAATGATTTGTTTCAATGTTTTGTTCCTATATTTTAGAAATACCAGTGGATCACACAGAAAGTGTATGGAGTGATTGGAAGAGGCATCACCAGCTGTGCTATGGTGTTAAAAAAAAAAAAAAAAAAAAAAGACAATCCAGTGACAGGGGAAATCCCTTTCTATCTGAGGGCTTCCTGCATTTCCACATCTGCTGCAAGTTGACCCTAAATTTAAAAAATGATGAATAAAAAAAAATACATTATCTGTCAGGAATAATAATCAAACCTTTTGCCCTACACTGCAGATGATAAAAGCTGTCACTTGAAGTGAACAGGGAACTTGCATCAAAATCAGATGTGTTAGATGAAACTCACGAGTGTGAACAGAAGCACCAGCCTCAGTTGTACTTATACTGCCTCATGTCTTCAACAAGTGGGTTCCAGACAGAGCTGGGAAAGAAGAGGAGTTAATCACTTTATTAAAGCTGTTGTCGAGCGGCAGCCTTCCTGCCACCACTGTTAAGGCTTCCAGGTGCAGAAACTGACCAGCTTCCAAGCTGTCGGCCAGCTGCGCGAGGCCGTGCCCCCCGCAGCCCTTCCAGCACCGCTCAGACCAGCTGCCTGCCGCTTCGCTGCCTGCCAGCCGGGCCCGGGGCCACCCCCCAGGAAAGGAGACCAGAGCTACGCTTTGCTACGGCTTTATTCGAGTCCGCGCCGCGCTCGGGGCCGGCCCCTTCCCTCCTCGTCCCGCAGCCTGTCGGTGCGGAGGCGAGGGGGCCGTGCCCGCCGGCCAGGCGCTACCTCCCGGCGGCCGGCCGGTAGTGCAGCTCCCGCTCCAGCTGCTCGGCCGTCAGCGTCCCGGCGATGGGGGTGCAGCCGGGGTTGAACACGGAGTAGGCGCTCAGCTCGCCCGGCCGCCGCTCGCCGGGGCCGCGGGTGCCGGCGTACATCCAGTAGAGGAGGGAGACGACGAAGAAGGGCAGCCCCAGCTCCAGCTCGGCGAACAGCGCCAGCAGCACGGCCCACAGCACCACCTTCAGCGCCAGCACCAGCAGCGGCCGCGCCGGCTCCGTCGCCGCCGGGACGGGACGGGGCTGTGGAGGCAGCAGCGAGGAGCGGGGTCAGGCACCAACCCTCCGCCGCACGCCCCCTACCCGCACACCGCTGCGCTCACCTGGCCGCCGCGATCCGGGCCCTCCGAGGCCTCCGGAGCCGCGGCCTTTCCCGGCGGCTCCTCGGAGCGCGGCGGGAGGCGGGCGGCGGCAGAGCTGGTGCCGCGGGCGGCCCGAAAGCGGGCGAGGCGCTGCTCCACGGCAGCCGACATGGCCGCCCCGCGGCTGCGCAAGGGCGGGGCAGCGGCCGCGCCTGTGACGCCTCAGCGGAGGGCGGGCGGGGCACGGGGGCAGGGTCGTGCGCGCCGCCCTGCGGGCCGGCCGGAGCAGGGAGACAAATTGCGGGGGCTCCCAGCGCTGTCAAAACCGAATTTCGGAGGTTTTGGGCCTCTGAAAACACGGGGAGACGGACAGATGGGTCGTCGCGTCTTTCCGTGCAGAATGGGTAGCAGAGCCCACCACGTAGCTCTGAAAAAAAGTTGGAAGTGACTGAAAGCCTCCCCTTTTTCTTTCCTTTTTTTTATTTTTAAACCTTAAAGACTAATGTCAACACCAAAAAGAAGAGGAAACAGAGGGAAGAAAGCACGGGGTGACCAAAGGACGCACAGGGAGAATGAGGGGTCAGCTGCTGTGGTGACTCCAGCATTTGTATTGACGCCTGGGCGGCCATTTTGTGAAAACGCCGGGCAGCACCAGAAGGGGCAGCAACATGGCGGGCACACGTGTTGGGCCCTGCACAAAGCCCTGGTCATTTGGCTTCTCCTAGGTGGCTGCTCCTCTCAGGAAGGCTGAGAGGCACCAGGGATGACCCAGCACCACCCTGCTCCCGGCCATGGAGAAAAAGACATGATGGCCAAGCCAGCAGGGCCCCACAGAAGTAGGCTCTGCACGGTAGCACATACAGACAGGCCCATCCTTCTCTCTGTTTAACCAAAAAAATTAAACTCAGGAGAAGCAGCCCTGTCACATTGTCTTTCAGCTATCATTACAGCTGAGAAATAGAAAATTATTTACAGGAGCTTGCTCTTAGCCTCCAGAGTAAAGCATTTATCACTTTCCAGCAGTAATAGTTACCAATGAGACATCATTTCATCCTGCAGTGCTGTTTCCAGTCACTTATAGCTTTCTCAGAAGTGACCTTTAGGGCTGAATATCTCATGCATGTGTCAGCCTAGAAGTAAACATGAGAAGTCTAATAAAAACAATTTGGGTGTTCTTAAGTTATCTTAATGTGGAAAATTTTATTATTATTTTTTTTTCCAACTAAATCATTTTTCAAATGCCTATTTTATGCTTGGTTACAAAATAACTTCTCTTTCAACCTTCAGATTTTGAAAAACGTGCCACAGTGAATGACATTTTTCTCTTTATTTGTGGAAATTTGATTTTGAAATCACAATCCAAAAAAAAAAATGCGTTAGGATATTCTGCACATGACATTATTCGATTTTGATTTTTTTTTCTTCCTCTTACACTACTGCTCATGAAAACAATGCCTCCAAGTGATGGATAATTCCATACTTTATGCTCTGCATGTGTCATTAGTCAAACTAATAGTTAAAGCTGAGTTTAATTTTACTCAAAATTTACTGTTTTAGCATGTTTTTGCTCGCATGCAAATACCTATTTTATGGCTTTGTTGAGCTACCTATATTACCATGTATTGTTAGAAAACACATAAAAGAGTGCCATTAATCATGCCTTTGAAGTGTAAGTGCACTACAGTAACATCATCCATAAATGAGTTTTACACAGGAAATACCTGAACAAATTTTATACATTGGGTCTTAATGACTTCAGCAGATCATCTTTGTAAATGAACAGCTTCATTTAATAGATAGGGTTTTTTTGTTTGTTTAACAAACCATCTGGACAATTTATTCCCAACTCCAATGCTTACAAGGGTTCTGGACATTTCAGCAAGCCCTATCTTTGTATCCTCTGCTAGTGACTGGAAGGGCAGGAGAGTGCATTGAGAATTGGAGGAACAATTCTTTGCGATGTTCGAATTGCTTAGTGCCTTTCTCCCTGTGTATAAGAAAAACAAGTTAACCATAGGTTTTTGTAGTGTGTAGTGTTTAGGCAAGCTAGACGCCTGGAAGTCTCTGGGCCCCAATGGGATGCACCAGAGGGTGCTGGGGGAGTTGGCGGATGTGATTGCTGGGCCACTTTCCATCATCTATCAGCAGTCATGGTCATAGAGATTGGTCCCGGATGACTGGAGACTTCCTAATGTGACACCCATCTATTAAAAGGGTCATAAGGAGGACCTGAGGAACTACAGGCCTGTCAGCCTTACCTCAGTGCCAGGAAAGGTGATGGAATAGGTCATCTTGAATGCAACCACAGAGCATATGTGGGACAACTGGGGGATCAGGCCCAGTCAGCATGGGTTCATGAAAGGCAAGTCCTGCCTGACCAACCTCATCTTCTTCTATGACCAGGTGACCTTGCTGGTGGATGAGGGAAAGGCTGTTGACGTAGTCTACCTAGACTTCAGCAAGGCCTTTGACATGGTATCCCATAGTATTCTAGAGAATCTGGAGGCCCATGGCTCGGACAGGCACACTCTTTGCTGGGTTAGAAAGTGGCTGGACAGCCACGCCCAGGCAGTAGAGGTGAACGGAGTGAAATCCAGCTGGCGACAGGTCACCAGTGGTGTTCCCCAGGGGTCAGTGTTGAGGCCCGTTCCCTTTAATATCTTTATTGATGACTTGGATGAGGGAATTGAGGGCACCTTCAGTAAGTTTGCAGACAACACCAAGTTGGGGGGAAATGTTGATCTTCCGGAGGGTAGAAAGGTCCTGCATAGGGACTGGAACAGGACAGGTTGATGGGCAGAGGCCAATGGGATAAGGTTCAACAAGGCTAAGTGCCGGGTCCTGCACACTGGCCACAACAACCCCATGAAACGCTACAGGCTTGGGGTAGAGTGGCTGGAAAGCTTTGCAGAGGAAATGGATCTGGGGGTATTGGTCAACACTTGCCTGAACATGAGCCGGCAGTGTGAATAGTGTGGCTGGCAGGACCAGGGAGGTGATCGTCCCCCTGTACTCTGCTCTGGTAAGGCCGCACCTTGAGTACTGTGTTCAGTTTTGGGACCCTCACTTCAAGAAAGACATTTAGGCCCTGGAACATGTCCAGGGAAGGGCTACAAAGCTGGTGTAGGGCCTGGAACACAAGTGCCATGAGGAGCAGTTGAGGGAACTGGGGTTGTTTCGTCTGGAGAAGAGGAGGCTCAGGAGACACCTTCTTTCTCTCTATCTACAATACCTGAAAGGAAGTTGTGGGGAGCTGGGGGTCAGCCTCTTCTCACAGGTAACTAGTGATAGGACTAGAAGGAATGGCCTCAAGTTGCGCCAGGGGAGGTTTAGGTTGGACATTAGGAGACATTTCTTCTCAGAAGGAGCAGTCAGGCATTGGAACGGGTTGCCCAGGGAGGTGGTGAAGTCACTGTCCCTGGGGGTGTTCAAGGAGAAGTTGGACCTGGTGCTTAGGGACATGGTTTAGTGGGTGACATTGGTCATAGGGCAATGGTTGGACCAGATAATCTTGAAGGTCTTTTCCAACCTTAATGATTCTATGATACTAATATTGTGGGACAAGTCTTGCACCCATATGCTGCAGCTAAGTAAATGTTTAATCAAAAAATTGGGGTGCTATTGATAGATCTCTAATGCTTTATTCTTGATAACTGAAATTCTAGAACTTCCCATAAGCTTCTAGGAGGCAGCATTAAGATCATCTCAAAAATGTGCAGTTCTTTTGGCTTGGTTTTATGCTAAATCATAATCGCCATATCTTGTGCAATATTTGTCAGGAGAAAAAAAAATGTTATTCTTTATAAATTTCCAACACAACAGTTCTGCCTTTTCCTTTACTCCAGCTACCGACTTTTCATTACTTTTTAATATTTATGGTGTAAAAGAATCTGCCAATTCAACGTCTTCCTCTCAGCCAATTAGCAGCAGCTTAAGGGATCACCTTTTTGATAGTTGGGAACTGCCAAACCATTAGCAACTGTGGACATTGCAAGATTGACTGCAAGTCAGCAAAAGAACAGGAGACGAAGCAGCTGGTGAAAAAAGTGACACAACTAGAAAACTGCCAAAGCTGTGTCCAGAGTACACTGACTTTATTTTTGCATGGGGCAACTGCATACTTCTTCTGAATTAATATTCAAGCTTCTCTGCTCCTTCTAGCTCCTTCAGAAAGCAAGAAAACCGAAAACTAATTTGGGGAAATATTTTACATGACAGAAGGCATTAGAACTCTTTGTGGCAAAATATAAAACCAATGGAGTTGATAAGAGCTAAGTGTTGATAGCAATGTTTGGATCCTGTGGCAGCCTTTGCTTTTGTCACAGCAGCAGCCTATCACCAGCACATCTTGGCATCAGCAACCTGTTTATTCAACATTACAGGCTCAGGGCCTTTGCCTAATGTTGCTTCTTACTTCCTACAGCTGCAGTTATCTCTTTGAGTCAAGTTCATGCACGCCAGCTTTTTCAGATATATCAACAGTAATCAAGTGACATTAATTCTCTTGATGGATTAATATAATTCATTGACAGGAGCTTTCTCCTTCATGATATAAGCATCCACACAACACACTGGCTTGCTAAGTGCCATAAATGCAGAAAGAAGGGCAACCCATTATTAATATAATGACCTAACTTAATTAGTTCATTGGAGCTGAGGGAGCATTAGCTTTGGTTGTTGAGGACTTGGGGAACATGTATAAAGTAGATTGGAGTGCACAGACTCATACTTGTCTAATTCCATACAGAGCTTTCTGCATATCCATTTACTAATCATTTCTAAGCTGCAGATTAGAGATGTTTCCTTTGTAAAAAATAGAAACTAATTTTACTTCCTAAAATAGCAGTATGAGGGTACTTTGCATTTAGACTTAAAGGAAATATTTTGTCTGTCTTTTTATTTAATCAGTTTAGGTTCTGAATTGCAGATTTCCACATCTGCATGGTTTCAAAATGTGTGCACTTGTGTATTCAACAGTGCATACTAAAAGGAGCTATTAGCACTTGCATTCCTGCTTTATATGCCAAAATGCTTTATATTTAAACACATTAAAATATGGGCATAGCAGAGTTATTAATGTTTCCATCACAACTATCTGAAATGTTCCTTATCATTTCGTGGGAAGCTTCCATTTGAAGAAATGAACACAGTAAATATCCCTTACTATTACAATGTCAACTGTAGATTGGAGACGTTTAGTAAAGTTGTTTTAACAGAAAAGGGAGAAAAACTATTTTATCATTTTTTGTGAGGACTGCCTCATTATATTCACAACGTGAATATAAAAAGGCAAAAAAGGCAAAAGGCAAAGTTTTGAAAATTTGTATAAAGCTTCAAAAGATCATAATGCAGCCTTTTGATTTTTATCATATAACAGATAGATTGGGGAAAAAAATGCAGCTGCTGCCTGAAGTTCCTATTACTCAGTTAAGTGAAAGGAACCCAAATTTACGTCATCTGTCTGTCAATATTGATATGTCGGCTTTAACCACTGCACTCTTCTCAAGGCTTCTTTAAACAACAACCACCACAAAACTTTGTAAATTAACTATCAAAGAAATATATCAGACTTTCACTTTGGAGGGAAGGGTGATTTTTTGTTTTGTTTATTTTTTTATGTTACCACAATGGTCCATAATGAGAACTCCTGGACGTTGCCTCAGTCCAGTTAACTAGCAGCATTATCCTCACATTACAGACAAGGAAAATAAAATAAGAGAACCTCAGATAACTTCTTAAAACCAGTTCTAGCCCTGAGTTCTGGTTCAACACCTGTTTCCTTCAAGTCCATTGGAGTTGAAAGCATAGAAAATGCTATACAGCAGAAGATGGATAAAGACTGAGGAAGGCAAAAATGTAATACATTACCTCCCTAAACACGTACACACTGAGTCTCCAGGAGTCTTTCATTAAGAATACACCATAAACTTTAACGGTCGCATTGGCTGCTTGTTTCATATAGCCACTTCCATGAAAGCACGAAGAGCAGCAGAGCACTGACAGATTTGATTTTTAGAGGATCAGAATGCTCAGAAATTCTTTGCAGCATTTTCTCCTGCCTTCCCATCACTGCCTTGTATGATCAGGCAGATCATCATCATCCAAAACAGATGTTCTGTCATCACATTTGGCAATGTACATTCCAGTCAGCTGGTTGGAGCCTCAGGCTCTTGCTGACAGATTTACCTATAAGCAATCCAAATGTGGGTGAGGCTGCACCTGCAACCCTGAGATAGGTATACCAGGCATTAGGGCTTAATGCTGTTTCTTAATTCCCACAAATTATTCAGCACAACACAAGATGAAGGAGGAAGACATCATGGCAATCCTATTCTTCCTTGGCTCTAAATGAAAGAAATTATCTTACTTAAACCAAAATAGTTGTATGTGTACATCTCACACAACCTACAGGACATAAATCCAAACTATTACATCTGACAAACTATCAGATTGTTGGGAAATACTATCACTTTACTCTTCTTGCCAATTTCTACTTATTGTCAACTCATCTTAGCCCCAACACTTGCACTGGATTTTGGAATATTTACAATGATTACCATCAGAAGTGAAACTCCTTTGTAAGATGACACCTAGTAGATGACAAAAGGTTAGCGGTAAAGCGTTCCCTATTCTTTTCAAAAATAGGAATAAACTAGCAAATCCACCAAGAGAACAGTATGACCTAAGAAAACACGTTTCCAAGTTGCTATTTAAATGCATGATATATATTTTATTCCAAAATATGCTAGAGAATAGTCTGTTATTTACAGTATTTTTCATATCAGTATTTGTTCTAACAAATGGAATGAAGGTTTAGAAGGAGACCTATGTGAGACAAATTGGAAAAAGAAAAGCAAGAACTAAATAAGTCTTAATTCCATGAAAGACAAAGGGAGTCTTTACTAAATGCTGAAAGCTAGTAAAAGGCAATTTTACCTATTGATACAGATTAATAACTATTTGAATTAAATACATTGCCAACCCTGTATTGAAAAAAATAATAATAATAATCACCACACACACACACAGAAAAAATAAAAAAGCCATATTCCAGAATCCAGTGTGTAATGCCGGAGCCTACCTTCAACATCTTCAGAAATGCAAAAAGCCTCAGCACGCCACCAGTTACCACTTTCTCTTCCATGCCTTGCGCTAGAAACAATACAGTTGTCCTCAGGACCATAACAAGTACCACATCAAGCAGAGATGCAGTAGCGATTGCCACTGGTTAGTGATCAGGACTCAAAATCTCAGGCATAAAGCCAAGTAAGGTGGACAAGGTAGAAGGGGAAGAACAAGGGAGTGTGTGTGGGAACTGCAGAGGCAAGAATAGAGACACTCCAGTGGGTCTGAGAGAAATGGAGACACCAAATGAGACCTTCAGATTTCCTGAATTGATGAGGCCCTGTGATGTGTAATCCTGACCCCACTGAAGTCAATGGGAACTTTGCCAGGGCTACACTAGGGTTAAGATTAAATCTCCTGACAGACTGAAGTCATACCTCACCTTCTGCTTGATGAGACCTGCGGGCATCCCACAAACTTGCTTCACTCTAATTTTATTTCCCTTAAATAAATAGATAAATAGATAGATAAATAAATATAAGACATTAATATTTTTTGTTTGTTTGTTTTAACACGATGGATACAGCCAATTTACTTATTGTACTATAAGTATTCCCCACAAATCTTGTGCCTTATGCATGCGCGGTTTTAATAAGATAAATGACATGGCAAAGATAATTGACTAAATTAAATTATATTAACTAGACACAAGCAAAATTCTCTACATTTTATTTCTGTAAAATCAAAGTGCTTGTTGCAGAGCCTTCACATTTATAAGTTGTGTTATGGCCTTAAATACATACCAGTGTGTATTTTCATTCTCCATCGGTGGTCTCTAACTCCATTATTCAAGGTGCTTGAGAGTAACTACACAAGGGGTAAGAGATCCATGGACTCGATGATGACACCATAAAACAAAGAAGAAAAATAGCACCCTCTGCTGTCATTTTATGTGATTACTTTGAAGATATCTGTACTAAACTTAGCAGTTTTATTTTGTCTTTAGAAAAGCAGACAGAATATTTGGTTCAATATTTTCATTCATGTTAGAAAAACTGTGGCTGGCTTGTGATTTATTTCTCTTTTATTGTTTTGTAAATGTGCAATATTTCACAATCCAGATTAGTCTATCATTTGGGATCTAAATAGAACAGGAATTTTAAATCCATGCCATCTGCTTATGTGAGATAAGATTCACCTTTCAAAATATACCGATTCCTTCAATAAATATGTTTTTTCTCACATACACACTGAATTTCAACCTGCATTTTTTAAAACCCAACCTCTGATTGACAACCTGAAGAGCTAGACAACTTTAATCTTCACTTCTTTATTTCATATATCTAACATCGGTAAGCTGCAAAATACGAGTTTAGATTACCTCTCTCTTTTCCCTGTTGCAGTCAAATCTAATTCTGAGTCTGATCTTCCAAATACATATTTTTTGGGGGTTGACTATAGAAGCCTGAAGGGATTTAACTCCAGGATTAGGGACTGAAATACAATTTACATTACATGAATACTCGCTGTGTTTGTCTCTCTCATTCTGGTTTCCTTTCTGGGGTGGACAGATACTTGTGGTTCTAGGGTAAATAAATTGAGAATAAAACCACATATATAAAGACTCTTCCTTTATGCCTTTATGGAGATGTACTTTTTTTTGTTGTTGTTGTTTTTTGTTTTCCTGCAGAACTGATCTGATAGATCTCAATTCCTTTAATTCATTCACATGTGTGAACAGAGGGAAATATATTGGGTTTATGTTACTGAGATCTGCACAAAGCATCTGTGTCTGTAGACCGTGGGATCGAAAGGGAGCTCTGGACCATTACCAAGAAAGTCCTTTTCTTTCGGAACTTTGTGCAGTGCATTGAGCCAAAAACAGATCGAGTCTTCCTGCATATTTAATGTCTCTTTCATTAAATGGATTTCGGAGTTCAATTTCATGTTTTCCAACTATTGCTTTCCCTTTTTAGAGGACATCTGGTATTGACCTCTCTCTCTCTTTTTTTTTTTTTTTTTTTTTTTTTTTTTTCATGTTCAGTATCAACATTTAAATTGAACTTCAAGGGGAGATTCTCCTGTCTGCATTAAAACAAACTATTCTGCTTGTTTTGGTTTTAAAACACTGGGTATCGGTACTCTGAATCAGTACTCTGAATTAAACCTTCAACAAATGTGGTTTTAAGTACTGATCATATACTTGAAACAGAGTAGTGACATTCTTTAATAGTGGATTTGGCAGTTCTAAATTAAAGGTTGGACTAGATGATTTTAGATACCTTTTCCAGCTTAAATGATTCCATGATTCTAATAGAGCAAACATAATTATCCCAGTGTTGCTTTTACTTTGTGGCGTTGTTGCCCAGATTTGTTAACATGCAACACCAGTGGTTAAAACAGGAAAACCGATGGGAGTCAACTGGAGAGAACCAACTAGGTTCTCAGTGGGCATCAGCTCATGCGCAGAAGTCTCTACAGCTGTAGTAACATGGCAGGCCGGCTCCCAGGTGAGGGCATGCCACAGCCCTGCCTTGGCCTCCCTGTGCTGCACTGTGGACCAACAGTAAGAGCAGCAGGATCAGGGCCCGGGAACAACAAAGGCAAATCCAAGAAATTCTGGGGAAATTTCTGTAGACAGCTCTCCATGTTCTTTGTTGCTAACATCCGCCTCTCTACGTCTTTGTGCTATCACAGCTGTCGATGACCACTAGATGGTAGCAAAAAGGCGCTATTGGGAGAGGAAGGATTTCCTGTGCGCCTCTCTCCAGCCAGGTGAACGCTCCCTGTCCCTGCTCCCTCAGCACCCCTGGCTATCTGCAAAGCAGACGTGCAGTCAAGCTCCTGCTGCTGGTGGCTAGGGGGAGGAGCTGCCCCGAGGAACTTCACTTATGGTCCTGGACTAGGCCCTTACTAAGACTAAATGCCTCTCAAACTTCAGGAAGGCGAGTTTTAGCAAAGGTTTTGCTTTTTCAGAATTACATGACAGGGAGAAGGGCATGCTTGAGGACTTTCTCATAGAAAGCATCACCAGAACTTGCAGAGATATTCTCTGGTGCTGTGTTCCTCCAGCAGTACTGTCCAACACACCAGTTGTCAAATGCGTGAAGGTTTCCATGCTCAGCTCATTTCTCCAGGGTCCTCTACATATGGTAAGGCCATACCTAGAGAAAGCCCTAGAAAAGGCCGAAGAGGAAAGTAAAGTAAAAGCAATTCATGGTGTTCTGATGGCATCATTACTTCATTTTAAAACTGAATAATTGATAAATTAACTGAACTATCTGGTAGGATAAAAGTCCAGGCAAAAGCTTAAAGATCCAAATAATGGCCTCCTTCTGTTCCACATATGTACTACTGCTAGCACTAGAGCTTAGTAAAGAAAAAAAAAAAAAAAAAAAAAAAAAACTTCTCATTCCGTAGCAGTTTTCCATATGGGGACAAACTCAGTATTTTTGAAATGGAAGGTATGTGTTGTGGTGCGTGGTGTTTTTGTGAGGGGGAAACAAACAGAGAAAAAGAATTGCCTCAAACTAAGTAGGACATTTGCATGGGAAATAAAATAAAATATAGAACAATATAATACAATAAATAAAACAAAACAAAACAAAACAAGAAAGGTCTCCCACTCAGATCATACTACTGAATCATACATACATCAGATCATACATACTGAATCAAGTCCTACTTGATTCAGGGCAGGTGTTGATTTCAATGGGCAGCTTTACCAGAGACACTGCCGTCTAAATCAGTGCTATTGGGTCACATCATGGCACATGATAAAGCAGTCTCTCTACCCAGACTCTGCTTATTTGCAGGTCTCCCTCAGCTTACTGATCTAAATTACCAGGCTACTGGAAACTTCTTCTGTTGAAACATTCTTGCAAGAAATTTGGATTCCAAAAAAGTGTCTTTTATTTGGAAAATTGCTTCAGGAACTCCTGACCATCTCTGTTCAATGGAGCAGGAAGGTCATGATTTCAGAGGAAAAAAGGCAAAGCTCAGCAAACTGCCTGACCTCCTCTTATGCACGTACAACATCCCAGCTCCTGCTGGAGTCCAGCAGAAAGGGTGGCAGCATGACCGTGCACTCATTTGGTACCAACCAAGAGGCACTGGGAAGGATGCAATTTGCCGTTTTTTGTTTGTTTGTTTGTTTTGTTTTGTTTTTGTTTTGTTTTGTTTTGTTTATTTGTTTGTCTGTTTTGTTGTTTTGTTTTTTTTTCCAGTCCCTCCTTGTTTAATCCTCACCAGACTGCAACTTAGTTGAGTTCTTATTGTTCCATAACAGAAAAGCAGAGCAAGGAAAGAAAAACACACACATACACCAAAAATGAAATGAAATGAAATGAAATGAAATAAAATAAAATAAAATAAAATAAAATAAAATAAAATAAAATAAAATAAAATAAAATAAAATAAAATAAAATAAAATAAAACAACAACAACAACAAAACAGTAACTCTTTATTAAAGTGAATTTAAAGTGAATTGTTTCAAAAGCAAAAATTTGGAAAATGTCTTAAGTCAGACAGGACCAACTATATTAGATCTTCATTCTGGCATTACTGCAGGTTTGATTCACAGGCAAGGTACATATTTTTCCTGATGTTAGCAACATCCTAGAGGTAGTACTTTCACAAGGATAAATTGTTCAGCAATTTCTTCAATATATTAATCATAAAAAAAACCTTTCTTCAATGTCAGGCAGTCTTGGACTTCTGCTATTTATCTTTTCATTTTTTTTTTTATTATTATTTTTTAACAGGCAATAAAAAAAATCCCTGGTTTCTTTGCCCATTACTTAGCTTCATATCCTTTTCATATGACAAGTGTACCTCAGGACCCTGTGGCACTTCCATTTCCTCATATAAATAGTTATTTGTCATAGTTCCTGCATTTAAGTTATTGCCCAGTCTTGTTCCATTTTTAGATTTCACCATAAAAAACTGCTTTAAATCAAGGTGAATACATTTCTGTAACTGTAGTGGACTTCACAAAGGCTTTTCCTGGTGTCAGATCTTCCCTAGTCTCTTGACAAATACCATTGCTTTTTGTAGATGAAAGTTTTCCCACTAACAGGATATGTAGCCTTTCACCTCTAAGATGCTGTTTTGAATCCTGCCCTTCTCAGTTGCCAAACAAGTGTCAAAGAGCAGCAATTTAGATTACAAGAGCTGAAGGATCTTGATCTATATTCCAGGGAAAAGATGTTTGCAAAACATAGAAGGAATGAATTTGTCCCCTTTCTTTTGAGACTGACCTTGCTAACCAAAGAGTTAACAGTCAGAAACTAAAAGATCGGCTCAGTTATGAACTGAAGTGGACATTGTCAGTAACTCATGCAATGAAGGGGCTTACAGATGTAGCAGAACCTTTTCTAACTTTTACGACTTGATAGAGAATTAAAATAACATCTATCCTTCCAGGAAAAAAAGCTATGGGATATATGGTCAGGGAGAGGGGCCAGAGTCCCGTGACCAGAAGCATGCACTGCACCAACTATGCTAGCAGAAGCTTTGATACCTGCTTTTTCACTCTAGTCAGCAAGAAGGGGCTTGAAACAGTTGCTTCTAACTTCCAAACTGTTTGCTGCCATGCTGGTGACAGTCAGTATTTTCTCCAAATTAGGGTTTGCATACAAGCAGAAGAAAAGGTTCCCTTTCTGCATGCCCTTGTCATACCTATTCCATGGCTAGAGATTCCTGTTTTTCATGGATGATGGTCCAGGAGCAGCAGTAGCAATAAACTCTCTTGCTCAGTATAATTGCATTAACCTTGCTCAGTCTATGACTGTGAGTTTGGCAACCCCAGCTGTCCATTTTTTCCCATCGGATGGACAAATTTTTATTCACAAATGTAACATAATCTTGTTCGTTGGATTCCCAGGGCTTTGGGGTGAGCACAAAGTCTAGACAAATAGGCATGATGGTCCTGAGTGTAAAATCCAACATTTTTTGAGCACAGTGTGCTGCCTGAGTAAGAGCAAGCAAACATCCTAAACAGAAGGGAGACCATAACGAAAGGAAGGAGGACTTAATTAAAGTTTAATCCAAAGGTTTTGCACACAGAAAGAATTAAAACCAAAACCAAAACCCATACACACCATGAATGCAACCTGTACTGTGCTGGGGCGATGCAGACACTGCAGCTTGCTCTTGACAGTCCTCCTGTTTCTGCTTGCAATTTCTACCTATTTTGGGGTGTAACAGAAGATGCCAGCTCTCCGGGACCACTCTGCTGAGCCATGATATTGTTCTGTCATCTTCAGTGGGCAGACTCAGTTTTCAGTCATTTTCCATATTTTGCTCTAAAAAAAAAAAAAAAAAAAAGTAATTTTGGTTCTGGCAGGTTTCTCCCTTTTCTTCCTGGTGAACAGTGAGGCAAAGAAACTGCTCTGTTTCCCAGAACTGTCTAGCACTGTCATGAACAACTTCCCCTTGGCTTACACAGTCCCTCACAGACCTTTTGTTCCTGACATACTTACAAAAAAACTGCTTTGTCTTCACAGACAGACTTTAACACTTGTTTGTCGCATCTTTGTCGCCTTCCTGATATTTCTGGTTTTCGTGACCTTTTTTCCATCATTTTCCCACTTTTTTTTTGGCTTTGTGATGTTGCCTTGATCCTGCTGATTTATATTCTTTACTGTATCTTTATCTATCCCTTGCCCCAACATTTAGATAACTGGCCATTTTTTGCTCGTCAAATACTTCTGACTTGGTAATAAATATCTTGAAGTCCCTATTAGTTATTTAACTTTCCCACTCTAAGCCCATGCTATTCTTTGCTGTGCTAAGTGAAGTGCATAGCCCTCCCTCCAAAGGTCAGTCAAAGTCATGTTTGTGCATATGACAGAATTTGGCAAAAAAAGCTTCAGTTTTCCCATGTTTTACTTTGCGGAAACTTAAAAATAGAAATATAAAAAGACGTGAAGATTTTGCCCAAGTCACATTCCTAACCATATCAGGGATGTTTATTACTGTATAGATGTGCATATTCTCTTGTATTCACTATCCTGAAAGCTCCAGCTAGGTATTTCTCACTGGAGCAGGACGCATGAAGTCAGTGAGCATTTTTCTGGGCTCTGAGCATTCAGTTATCTGAAAACCTGAGCATGGTTGCCTTGAAAATAGTTGGAAGCTAAAGGGAACAATATGTGTTTGGGTAGATATTTGCATATAAACACACAGTAATTTTACTATAGAACAGAGTAGCTTCAGTCCCTTGTTCTGTATTCCAGCAACAGCTTACTGTGAGACACTTGAAACACTGGAAATGTAGAAGATTGCTATTCTAACATGAAGGACTGCAAGATCTTGAATTGAAAGATCCTATAAGAAGACAACAGGTGATTGATTAGCACTATGTTATCCTACTGCTTCTGGGTTTAATGCAAGGAATAGGTATAGTACAAACCAAGGTCTTGAATGTAGCTTTAGACAAGTAAATGTTTGGAGCTGCCATTCAGTCCAAACTTTCCTTCCTCTACTCACAAAAAAATGTGGTATCTACAGTATTCTAAGCCTGCTGGTGTTCTGTTCTAGAAAATTTGCCCATTGAACAAGGTCAGCTACTTCATCTCTTAAAGCAACCTTAGCTGCTGCTGCAAAGGTTAGTCTTTAAATGAGAGAGCTGTTAGCAGCTTTGAGCACATAAAAATAGTAATAAATTCTATTGCCTAGTCATAAACAAAAAAGTACAGGATGAAATGGTTGCTCACCATGCAAACATATATATTGGCATCCTAAACTGTGCCTTAAAAAAAGTAGCCTGCTGGATAGAACAAGATGTACACGGGAAACAGAAAGGTATTCACTGAAGCAAGTCTTGAAATTCATCTTCAGGGGAAATTGTTTGATTTTCTTATTTTTAATTACCACTGCATCAAGTAGATAAGTTTTCCATTTTAAACAACATAACATCCATTGTTTTGCTTTTTACTCTAATTCAAAACAAAACAAAACAGTAGGCATCTTGCCTGAATTGCTTAGGAAATTAAATACATCATAGATACAATACCAACTGCAATTTTTTTCAATACTGGATGCCATTTTTCTTAACAGAACAGTGGTTAGGGCAAATAATTAAGGCCAAGAGGATATGAGAGCCTTAACAGTTGGTTAAAATGTTGTAAGATCAACAAGATAGACCTCAGGCTGCTGGATTAATTGAGTCCCATTGGAGAGTTTCTTACTCCATATCCAGTAATCACATACCATCTGAAGGCAAACCTTTATTTTTGTGCTCTGGGCCATGGAAAAATAAAAAGTTTGCAATATTTTTTGAATTACTTTACCTGCAGATGTGCTTTGCTGAGGTCACATACATGAATCTCAGTAATTTTTCATCAACATTCTGCCCAGGAGTCTGTACAGGATCCTTTATACAACACCAACAGCTCCCAAACTGGTTACTACAGGGTACATACACAGGCTAACCTTCTCAGATAAAAGATTTCCTGTTTTGTTCACTTTCTTGCTCTACTTTTACAAATGGTCTGTTTTAAATTGCCAGCATTGAAATGCAGAACACAGCTGAAACAAACAGAGATATAAAGAACAGGCTAATGATAAAGAAGGCCTCCTCCTACAGTCACTGCAATGTCTGTAGGTGCAGCCTACGTGGGAACTACCCAGTGCCCTGCCAAGAGAAATACATTGTTTTCGAGAAGAGCTTATACTTGCTGGAGCGTGCATCACACAGGCATTTCTTCCTATCCAGATTTTAGTAAATGCTTCTAACAAACCACCCTACTGCAAAAGAACACAGATTAATTTTAAACAATGCACAGTATCTTGTTGTATCATGCACATTTAAAAAAAAAAAAAGAGTTAAAAAACATATTAATATTTTTTTCAAGGCCATAGTGATACTCTCTCACATGACCTGATAGCAAGTTAGCAGGCCACATTTTTGCAATTATTGCATTTCATACAGAGTTTAGTAACTTCTGTAAAATTCATTTTAAAGACTCACTAAAGCACACTCAGACTTTACTAACAAGAAGTATTTAATCTGTTAGTGAAAGTGTAGTGCTTTTTGCACCTGCAATAATGACAAATGATATGGGAGTGTACAGAAACCTGGATGAAATTGTTCTTATCTCCTGCTACCATGGTTTATATTTAGAAACACACATACACACAAATCATGATCAGGGCCATTGTTATAATTCTGAACTGTGCTCTGCATGTTTGAACACGTGTTCAAAGACCAAGTTTACCTAAAAGAAGCAGTCAACCAAAGATCAAACATTCCCTTGTAGGGAACGGGAAGCACTGAGAACTTTGGACTCGGTGAGTTTGAGTTTCTGCTGGGTTGCTTGGTGTGCCACCTCCACAGCATGAGCGAAGCAGAGGATGGTGAGAGGGTTTTTCAGGTGACTCCTGATGGTCTGAGCAAGTGGAAGGGGCAGAGAGGAGATGCAAAGAGGTGGGTCTAGATGCCTCTTGTCCCTGAGTCATCCCTGAGTTCTGCTTGTGCCTAAGTGCAAAGAGTGGATGAGGAGGGACAAGAGTTGCCCATTGGTAATCACAGTCTGTCCTAAGCCAAAGGTCCCCATTAAATCCTTCTGTTTCAAATTCTTAGCTGTGACCTCAAAACCCACCCTAGAACCTTTTACCACCACCTTCTTGCTCTCCCCCACAAACTTCAGAGTCCTCTGTCCTGCTCCCAGATTCTTTTCCAGATAGCCCCACCCCATACACACATTTGCCCTTATCTGCAATTCCTCTTCCACTTATGTCCCTGCCTCTCATGACACAAAACCCACTGCAGCTTTTTCATTCTTCCTGCTCAGCTTTGGTGATATCTCCATCTCTGCCATGCTCTTCCCCAGTAGCTGGGTGGTCAGCAAAAGCCTCTCCCATTCTTGGCTGACCTTGCAGGAGAAAAGGAAGGGATCAGATCTCCTCCTTTAGCCATGATTTCAAAATCTGAGCCTGCACTTATCAGACATCAATGAAAACAAAACAGTATTCAGAAGAAAACACTAGGGTGAGGAAGAGGATGTACGCGTGGTCATATTGATCAAGTAAGGTATTTTCAGCACAGGTCTCTGCCCTAATTTGTTATGGGAGTGGAGGGTGGATAAGGGAATTCACCTAGAGGAAGAAGAAGAGCAGAAATCTTCAGAGGTCAGAGGTCTCATAAGGCAGTCCCTGGAACAACTTAAGGGCACCAGATCAGAACTTTCTCCTCAGATCTGCATTACACCTGTGGTCTCCTTCACATCCAGAGAAGCACAGCCCAAGCTGTCCCACAAGTGGCACATTTGAGCTCCATCTCTAGATAGAAAGAAATGGGGCCCTAGACCCCCAAGTTCTTGGGAACAGAATGAAGCAAGCCATCAGAGACCTAACTGAACCAACAGGGAAAAATTCCTGGTTTGGATTTTGAGAAGATTGCAAAACAGGCAATAAAATTTTCCCCAGAGCTATGTATGAACAACTGTACTGCAGCAGCACAGTGTTATTTGCAGGACATTAGGATATTATGATAGATAGTAACAGGAAAATTCTTTCACATATATTGTTGCAAAATGGCACTGAGCACGAACATATCCTTGAACATTTTTCCACCGCTGACAGTGACTAATCCTGCGCAGTTTTAGCCAAACTTTATCAGAATACCAAGCAGTGCAGAAGAGCAAAGCAGAGGGACCATTGCATGAATTACTGGGTGGTTGTTACCAAGGACAGTTGGCATGAGAGTCTAAAACCCAGTCTCTTTGCTGCTTGAACAGAATTTCTTGACAATGTAAAATTCTTTCCTTAGAGAATACAGAAGCTATTCAGGATGGCTGAAGAAGTGTTGGTTTTGCTGACAACAGCTATCCAAATTGTGGAGGAAGAACAAAACAACTCCCTTATCAAAATATTGTAAAGAGCACTACTTTAACACATATGTCTACTTAGATGCTGCAGACATTGCTTACTTGGGCACTGGAGCGCTGCTGATTTATTTTATTTATTTATTTTTTTGTGTGTGTGTAAACTGATAATTTTTCTCCATTATTCCTGAATACCTGAATCTTCCTCCTGGTTCCTTGCTTCCCTGTTCTGCTGAAGAAAGCAAACACAGGATGCAAAGCAAAATGTCAATATCTGAATATAGTAGCCCTTTGGAAAATTTCAAGTCCCTACTCAAATCCAGGGATTGCTAACCTGTCTCATAAAGCTCTATCAGAGTTTGCAATGAAAACAGCAGCAATAAAGATAACCATTATCAGCACTGTAATTCATCTTTTTTAAACATACTGTTTGCAGTGCGCATAATGTGTGCATACAAACTACTGTGTATGTAATGTGTACATACCATTGTCCAAAATGCTACCATTTTGGAAGGTATCAGAGAGTTGGGACTGGCAGGTTGGTGCGGTCATGTAGCTCCTTCAGACAGAGAAAAAGGAAAATGTTCAACAGGGCCTTTTGTAAGCACAACATTTCTTAAGTAGAAACAATCTCGCATAATGTACATGTTTCTTGGGTTGCAAACCTGCTACACACCATGCCCAAATGGAACTGTGAACCGGGTAGAGCTACTGTGAGCAAAAGTATCAGAAATCAAAATCTCTCAAAAACTTACATATTTACAGTATTTGCAGCTAGGACATGCTCAGTCACTTCAGATTCTTTCTTATACATGTCACATGCACAGACACTACTCTCATTATTACACATGTGATTTACAAATTCCTCTTCTGGTATTGCTGAAATATCAGTTTTAAAACAACAACAAAAAAATTCTTTTCCATGCCAAAGGAAACAGGAATTTTAACATCTTAAGCCTTCCCTAGAGATGGCAGGATTCCCTTGGTTTGTGTGTCACTCCAGAGTGCATGTTGTGCCCGTGTGAGGGAGGGATGAGTACTCTGTTTTTTTCCACTATTTCCCAGACAGGAGCTATTTGTCCACAGGCTCCAATGATCTCCTTGTTTCCCAGCTGTGCTCACCATTCACTTTCAAATCTGCTAGGTGGGGTGGTGTTGTACAGAAATCTAAGTAATTTCTTCTGCACGGAGTCTTGTGGCAAACAGCAGCCTTGAAAGGAGGAGGCATGACGGGGGCGGCTACTTGGGTCTCCCACAGTTTTTATTCTCCTTTAAGAATCCTTCTTCTTCCTTTGAGGTAAATGTTCCTCCTCATCTGCTCCATGTAGTCTCTGGTTTCCTTCTGTCACTGAAATCTGTGTGTGGGCTGCTTCTCATGAAGGCCTGAGTCTGACTCAGAAAATGCTGGGGGGCCCTTCTACCCTTGGCACTTGGCTCTTCTTGCCCCAGGTTTGTCTCCCATCACACGATGCCATACTTGGCTGCCAAGTATTCCACTTAGGTAACACTTGGCATTTCCAGCCCCAGGGCCTCAGCACTGATGCAATTTCCAAAATTATTTTTGAAAAAGCCACAAATATTTTGAATTCCTAGCAACTGAGAAACCCCAGAAGCAACATTCTTCTGCCAGGAAGCAAAGAAGAAAGGCTACAACGGGGAGAAGAATGATAGATTGAGAACTCTCCTTCTGCTCCTTCCTTCTCTTTAAACTGGCGGGTCATGTAAGGTGAGGGGAGAGGGGAGAAGGAGAAGGATGAAAAACTTAGGTAGGAGGAAATCTATTCTGGACTCATCTGTCCAGGAGTGGAGATGGAAAAGATCACAGAAAGCAATGGCTGTGTCTTTCCTTCCTCTAGCTTCCCATCTCCATAAAACCCATATATGAATACAGGTGAGAAACAGATGTTATCTGTTTCCCCTTTTCTTCTTTCATTAAAAATAAACAAACAGTGTCATAGTTAATGATAAGTGCTGCTAAGTTCATGGAACAAACAGTTTTATTTTCCTATCTTGCCCATAGCTTAATTATGAACTTAAGCTGCCTTCAGGCTACAAATGGCAGGAAAGCAGAGAATACATACACAGAAACGCAGTCAGTGTTTGATGTCCCTGATCTAAAAATAAAAATTTAAAAATAAAGAGAAGTGGATAATAAAAGCAATATGCAAACCACAGAGCTTTTTTGGATTTAAGAGGAGGACAGGGGAGGGAAGCAAAAAACAGGTCTGAAGACAGGTGAGAAACATGCAACACAGAGGACTTTCATATTCAGCAGTCATACTAGAAAGTTGTTGCTGTGAAGGCTGTTGGTGAATAATCTTCAAAGTAGTCACAGATGGGAAAAAAAAAAGAAAGAAAAAAAAAGGATAAAAAAAAGAATGAGCTGTGGTTACTATTCCAGCTATGCCAGCACTGAGCAAGCAAGGCAGGAGGACAAAAATCAAGTCCCCCAAGGAAAGAAAAAGGAGGATGACAGAGAAACCAGAAACCCATGGAACTTTTCTGTTCTGGAAGCACAGAAGATCCGGGTGTAGTGTTGTATCCCTGCTGTCCTACAAAACACAAGGGTAGCCACGGAGCATGTGTAGCCGCAGAGCATGTGGTACTCTGAAAGCCAAAGCTGAGTATTTATCTGTCAGGGAGGTGAAAGCAGGCTGGATAATGATGCTAGCACAAAGCCAACGTGTGGCAGTGCCATAAGTAGTCACGGTACATCTCCATAGCCACAGAGACCAGGCTCCAATTCATGATGCTGAAAGAAGGAGATGACAGCTTTCTGTCTGGGCTAATTCATGGTAGAAGAGGACAGTTTGCAGATTTGAAGCTTTACTGCAAATCAAAACTAGGCCCCCAAATATTTCCCTTAAGCTTGATCCACATTTTTCTATGGCCCAAAGTGAATTAGATGTCTTGATCTTCATATCACTGCTAAACACCGGAGATCAAGGAGCTGATCAAAGTTCAATAAGCATCAGGGAAGTGAAATGGCCTGGTCTTTGGATACTATAAAAACCAGGTGACTGTACTGTATTTATAAGGAATAAAAGGCATACGCAAACAAACTGACTTTGTGAATCATATAAGGTCACTATTATTTACAGAAGTCATAAAATATAGTCAATAATATAGATATGCTAAAATGGTTAGGAATGCAAAATTAATAATTATAAACACTGATAACACACGGAGAGCTCACTTTTCAAAAGTTAGGCAGGCAGGTAGTCAGGCCAGTCCCTAGGAAAACTCCAGGGAATATCTCCCATAGTTTAGCACTAAAAGAATAAGATACCCCAGACTGCTGCTAGAAATACAGTGCTACAGCCTACAGACTGCAGGCTCTGAAAATGTCCAGCTGACACAGAGTTAAAAAAAAGATACTCTAATTTTAACCAGCTTGTAGAACTGAGAGAGCTGTCTTCCTGGTCTAAGTTTTTTTTCTTATATCACCTAGTGAAATCCCCTTGTTAATCGCCACATGACATTTATGAAATAACTATTTGATGAACACTCTCTATAGGAAGGATACTATTTTGAGAGGAATAATAATAATAATTAAAAAAAGACACAAACAACAACATAAAATAATATTTAAGTTTAGATTCTGGTGTTCAGATTACAGGCACTAATATTTGCATATGTATCCCAAAACCTAAGTTGTATACAGGAAGGGTCAGGAAGGGTTGTTAGGCAACACCAGGAAAAAAAAAATAAGGAAACTCATGGCTCAGCACCTCATCACCTCTGATAGGTGACATACATTTAAAACTAAGACTGAGCAATAAGGAAAAAAAAAAAAAAAAAGCTTTCAGTGCTGTTAGAAGAATATACCTTGTTGGTATAGAATAACTCTCCATTTTTAAACAGGAGCCAAAGAAGACTATTCAAGCCCCACTGCACATTGATGGTTTAGGAAATAAAACCAAAAACACTACTGTGAAACAAGATGGAGATAATATGTACTCCTTTCTTTGATTTTGAAACCATTAGTACAGATGATCAGATTATGATTGGGATGAATTAGCTGGGAAAAAAGGAAAACCATAATGTAAAAAGTGCATAAAGTAAAGCATACTAATGCATGGTCAAACCATAACATGTCATTAATCTAATGATATCCTTATTATACCACTAATTGAAATACCTTATTTAATTCAATTAAAATATAATATTTTTCCTGTATGTAAGCTGACTATTGAGATTGTTGTAATAGCTGCTGTGATTTACATGTATTTTTATTAAAATGATTATCTTTTTTTTTTTTTTTCTTTTTTGGTCAGAATACCAAATCTCATCTCTTTGAAGAATCTGACCACTAGTTGGCAGTGTTACTTCACTCAAATAAATAGCTTTTGAACACCTTCAGCTTCAAGAATAGAGCTCTGCTTTCTTGAGCTGTAGGTTTCATTCAGTAACATCTGGGAAAGCTGGTGAGGGATACATTGAGGAAAAAGTAATAAATGATCAGAAAATTATTTCCCTCTCTCCATCCCATAGTTCTCCATCAATTTTTTAGTTCTGCCTAGAATTCTGAAAATAATAATAATAAAATAAACAACAACAAAAACCATAGCCATAGCCACATGCACTTAAGCATATATCCATGCAGTGAATGTTGACCCAGTGGTATTCTCAGGATGTCAGGCTTAAATAACAGAAACAACTGTTAACTGCAAACATGAAATAAAAGGACCTTATATCACAGTGAGCTGCTACTTCTAACACAAACTTTAAGGCAGTGCTTTATGCTCTGACTACCTGCTATGAACTGCTGATGATACAGCAAGTGACACTTTTTGGGGATGGGGTGTTTTTTCTGTCATTTTTAGAATTAAAGGAGAGATTTTTTCCTCATCTTCCCAGAAAGAATGGGGTGCTACCTTTGGGGGTTGGAGTGCCAGCAGGCCCTTTGGGCAGTGTCTGCCTGTTCTCACCCCAAGAGGCTGCTCAGCCCCAACTGCTCACACGAGAGCTCATTAAAATAACGATTCCGAGGCTCTGAGGCTGCATTTACACACACTAGACACGATGTCAGATGCGTCCTAGCTGTGCTGCCCTTAGCCCTGCCTTGCAGGGCTGGTGCACATCACTGGGATTCAGCAGCACAAGTTGCTTCAGTTATTCCCTGCAGACAGGGAAGTGGAAATGAGAACAGGTTGTCTCTCTGCTCTGAGTGGGAGACGGAGAGGGGATTTTCACCTTATGGAATCTAACTTCTAGTGCTGACACTGAAATAATTAATATTTTGCTTTACCTGTAAATCAGGTTTCCTTTCAAGCAAAGTTACTATTTCAGTGATCTAGAAGCAACCTTTTAAAAATATCCACTTCTCAAAGGAAAAATGAACACAACCTGAAAGAGCTGTTTTAGAACAATAAGAAAGATGTAATCTCTATAATATTGCAAATCCTGGCTCATACACAAAGCCCACAGACTGACACTAGCACATTAACTACAGTGACTCATAGAAGATTCTCAAATTAAATCCTCATCTACACTACTGACACACTTCATGGCCTTAGGTATGTCTCATCAACACTCCTGAGCTCTAAAATACACATAACACTCCCTGAGCATTAGGGAGATTAATTCATTAGTAACTGCAAAGTGCTAAGTAAATGTTTACAACAATTAAGAACCAAGTAGGATGTTTTCCTCACCAAAACAAGAGGAAATTTAAAATGCTAGCAACACCAATGTGAATGGTGGAAAATAAAATTAAAGCAAAACTCCCTTTCCTTCTAATGATCCCTAAAGACTTATTTGAAAGCCAGAAAAACAAAAAACAGTCAACCAACCAGACTGTGGTTTTGAGTAACTTGACATCACCTCTTGAAGTAAGCGCTGTAGGCTGATACACAAGAAAATTAAAATAGTTAAAATTAAAATTAAACCACTCACTAGATTATGCTGTGCCACAAGGCAATGCACAGATGATCACAGACATAGTATTAAACAATCGCCAAATTTCTCACTATCAAATATCTTAGCAATTGTTTTCTTTTGAAAATGCTGTACATTAGAAACACTCAATGGGTTGGAGTTAGCAGATGTGATGCTGCTTAAAACACCCATGTATATGCATGTAATCTCACTCATCTCAGTGAGAAGCAACTGAACTATGCATGGTGTCTCCCAGTTTACAACACAGACTGGAGACTGATATCCAATTGTACTCATTACCAAAATCTATATAAATTTTGTCTAAAGTATTTAGTGTTAAAAGCTTCCATCCTTTGAAGATAAACAGGTTAACAAGCTTTAAAATCATTAATGAAGTAAGGCTTGAAGAATATCCTTCTGTGCAGCATAAACATTGGCTCAGCTAATATCTCATGCCATCAACAAGGAAAGATCACTAGCAGACCCAGGCCAAGATGCTGTGGGAAATAAGTGGAAGGCAACAACAGCTGGAAATATTTGGCTCATACAATAACGTTTTGAAACCCTTTGGATACTAGGTTTCCAAGCTTTTTTAAAAAAAAAAAAAAAAAAAAAAAAAAAAAAGTGTATATATATATATATATCATTAACATTAACATTTGCATGCGAAACAAGGTCAACAGCACCCAGGCATGCTAGGACATTATTATCTGCCATGAGATGGCAGGCACGAACATCCCTATCCTTCCTCCTTGTCCCCCTCCAGCTATCTATTTGCAGAATGCATGAAGCAGCACATCTTCAAAGTTAAGATTATATATCTGGCTAGGAATAGATACATGACTCTGTATTACACTTGGTGAAAGTGAAAAGAGTGAAATGGCAAACAGTTGTGTATTGCAATACAGGAGCCCCAGGCACTGCAAGGACCTGGCTGTGTTCTATCCACAAATGTAAACAGAAAAGATGATTCATGTCCTAAAAAAATTGACATAAATATTTTCCTGTCTGCCCTAAAATAGTTAAACCCAAACTAAACATAGACAAACCACCCTCTCTAATGGTGATTATAGTCTTGCTGGGTTCTCTGCACAATAACAACAGTTTGACTGTATGAAACATTGCAAGGAAAAGTACAGCAGCAAGACCTTGTAGTTGGCAGTGGGTTTTTGTTCCTCAGCTTAAAGCATGCACAGCAGCTGGCTGCATAACAAATGATTTTAAACAACAATCTCTACAGAAAGAAAAGAAAAAAAAAAAAAAAAGAATTAACTATGCATTATCAAGCAATGTAAACTGGTAGATAAAGGTATGACTGATACTCTTTGAAGTTTCATAGCTATTTCACCTGGGCAAAAGTCGAAGTACAAAAGCTACAAGAGAAGAAAAGTAATCAGCTTTGTTCCTTGCATATCCTGAGGTAGGGGGTCCCTCCTGCTGTCCTCAGGCAGCTCTGCCAGAACTGGGATACAATGAGCATGTAAGGAATCCAGAGAGTACTCCTCTCCCATGATACAATTTATTATTTTTTTTTTCCACCGGAAAGGAGGAATAACTGAGGCAAAATAAATTTGGATTCAATCAGTACAGCACGACAAGGACTAAGTTGTACTCCAGGCCTTTGCTTGAGTAAACAGTGATGTGTCTTGTGAAATGTTCAAAACAACAAAATAAATAGCCTTTAAAGACACAAGCTGTCTGTATAAACACAGGGTGGGGGAGCACTACTGGGTGACTAGCACCTTTTGAGGGAAAAAGAAACCAGCATTTCTCCCTCTTAGCAGGAGTGGAGAACTGGGCCACATGTTCTGTAGTGAGACTTCCTGCAATCCCAAGACAGCACTCAACAGACATCCAGTTACTGACTTCCACACACTACCTGCCTGATATTTGTAACCAAAGCCTCGAACACCAGCTCAGCTGTAGACCAGAGACAGCCAAAGAAAGACTGAAGGCACTACTGATGTGCTAGATCCCTGCAATATGCAAGAAATCCCTTAAACAGAGTTTAAGAAACCATTTGAGGGGAACAAATCTCTGCTGATCCCTACAAGAAAGGGGCAGCAGTCTTAGCATAGGATTACCAAAAATAAATACAGTGCAAGCAGTGATCTGGTTTCCTTTTGAACCTAGCAGAGACACATGGATTCTTATCTCCAGGAGTTCTCAAAATCAGTTACACAATCCCTTCCATAGGCATATCGTGCTCGATCTTCCAGAAATTTGAGCTCCTTCTTCCTCTGGTCCTGCTTGGAACACCTCTCTGGAAGTCTTTAGGAACCTTCCAGTTTCTAGCCTAAATGTATTCATGACCAGATAATGAACCAGAATATGATCTAGGGTTCATATTATCCTCTCATACAGGATTTTTCCCTCCAATCCATTTACAAATACTTGCCTTATCCTCTTTTAAGTTTCTGCCTGCTAGGCTAAACACATCAAGGCCTTTCTATCTCCTTATAAGGAGTAACAGGAAAATGCTTAGTCCACTCCTTTCTTCTAAGTAGCCTGCTAATCCTCATCTACACCTGTCTGAATTCATATTAAGCTTTTGTCAAGCTAGGTGATCTCATTTGAAACTTTATTGTTGCCACAAACAATGGCTTGGATACGTCCCTATCTCAACTAAAAATACCCTGCTTAGTGTGTTGTATAAGCACATTAGGCTTCTCACTGCCACTTCAATTGGCAGTTTTGGGCAGAATTGGCAGAATTACTCAAAGGCATCTAAAATTTTTATTAAGCATTGTGTTCTCTCTCTTTTCTCCTACACTCTTGTTTGTTTCAAAGACCCAGCAGTAAGAATAAGCAAGGCAGTTCAATGCAGAAGATGGTGGCTATGCTCCGCCTGTCAGGCCACAGGGCCTGAGGTACATCTTTTATTCTGTGCCACTTTCCTAAATCAAATGATGAGGTTAGCATGCTTGGTGAATAGCTTATTTCACAAGATGTAGGTATTGAAGAAGTACAATACTGCCCTGCAGTAAGAGATTTAAATTTCTCAATGTTTCTCCAACAGCAGATATTTGTGGTTGCATGTAAATTGAGAGGGAAAGCAGCAAAGAACCGCCAAAAAGAACTTTTGCTTCCATGTAAGAAATTTATTGAACTACACTAGAAAGTGTACACTTGCTTATAGATTTAAATAGGTAAAAAATAAATAAATAATATAAATAAATTAAAAAAAAAAAAAAAAGCAAACAGAACACTGTCAAGATACTGCTGAATGCTTTGACAGTCAGTAGCCTTGAAATCATGGCACAGGTAGAAAGTTCATCCAAAGCTCTACCTCAAGTAGCAGAAGAAAGCCAAAGAAACAGAGCAATGCCTTTTTTAGGCCAGCCTCAAGAGTGGTCACTGTATTTATTACAAAGTGTTCGAAAGGTGACAGGCCTCAAGAACAAAGGCATGTTTTTACTGCTATTGAGGGAACATATTTGGTCCATCCCAAAAAAGACCCCCCCCCCAAAAAAAAAAAATATATATATATATATATATATATATATATATAAAATAAAACAACAGAAAAAACAGCTTTGTGCAGTGGTATTTGGCATTGGCTATCTCCACCTGAGGTTTAGCAGGCCGGTGGTGTGATCAGAGCTGGAGGTAATAGCGTCACTGGAACTGTGCAACTGGAAAAAAAAACAACAAACAGCAAAAACCAACAGCCCGCTCCGAGAAGCCTAAAATCCCTAATCCTTAAGAGGAATTCTGCAAGACAATTTCAGGAACGGGTAAAATTAGATTAGTACCACTTCATGTCAGATGAAGCATTTATTTTGGTAAAGTTGTATCAGTTCCTTCTAATACAGGATTATGGTTCATGGCTTGAAAGGCTCAAGGAGAAAGCTCAAGCCCATTACCAACAGTGGTGAGGGAGGTAAAATGCAAAGTGTCTGATCCCAGAGATCTTATAATCTTTAATGAGACCCACAGGGATGTGAAGCAACAGATGGAACAAGTGCCTGATAACAGAGAAGACACGAAGAGCAGGAGAAGCAGAAAAATTGAAAGTCATAGTAATCTACAGGAATGTGAAGGTCAATGTCTAATGACATCTTTCGAAAAGACGTTTAAAAGTGCCAAATACAAAATGAGTGAAAGTTAAAAAAAAGGGGGGCAGAAAAACACTCACTGTATTGAAAATCAGCCTGCCAGCTGCACTGCCCACATATTTCATGGCTGCTGAATGCCAACAGAAAGCTCTCAGCCATGACTAACAGTGCAGTAGTAAGAACAAGATTAATTGCACAATTTATTTTTAGATTTTTTTTTTTATTTGCTAAGTATTCAAATATGTAAAGTTGAAGTGACACATTTCCTGCAAAACTGTTTCATTTACTTTCAATTCGCATGCTCAGAATGGTCTCAGGGAAAAGTACAACTTTTTACCCTTCAGGGAGGTCAAGAACATACCAAAAAATTATTAAAGAAAATGAAGTAAAAGTTGAGAAGAGACAGACGTAAGGTTTTAGGTTCTTCTTAAATCTGAAATACTTCCTGCTTCTAGATTGTATGGCATCACAGGGGAAAAACGATAGATAAAACCATTGCTTTCAAATGGGTTTAGACACCTAGCTCTTGATGACCTGCAGACAATTGGCTATGAGAAGTGATTTGCTGTAACTTTTGCCAGAAATTGCTTTACTCACAATACAGCACTACACATCTAGGAGCCTAGGAAAGCAGAATGCCTTCCTGGACACCTTGCTTATCGGAGGAATGCACTAAAAATGCACCCTACTACTTCCCTGTCAATTAGCTAGAAAAAAGTGGTTTATGTTTCCCTGTGTTTGTGCAGATCTTATACTGCTACTAGCTTCCCATCTTTCTACCTTTGCATTTATTGACAGAGTACTTAGGCAGAGCACTAGAGGAAGCACTTTGCTCTTACTGCCAAGCTTTCTTCCAGCTTGCAGCTGAACCCTGAGAACTCTTTATCCTCCTGTCTTCATGCTTCAAATAAGTCTGCGTGATGCTTCTGCAGGCTTACCTTGGCTGCTGCTCTCCCAGACCATTTCTTTTCTAGGAAGGCCAGCATTGGCTTTGGTTTTATTCAGCTTCTCATAAGCTGTCCACGCAGCTCACATCATCACTGAGCTGTCTGAGACCTACACTTTCGGACAGTGATGCTCATCATTTAAATCTCTCACCACTGATTTTTCCACAGACTCTATTTATACCTTCCCCCAAGTTACAGACCATTTCTGATGGCCAATTAAAAGACAAGGCTAGGAAGGACTAGCCATTTTTCACCTTTGCTTGCTGCTGTGATTATTTTCTGCAAAGGAATCAAAAGTGACAAACCCGAACTTGGGTTTGAATTTAGAGCCAAGGCAAGCTCTGTGTTCCTTTTCTTTGAAAAGGGATGATCTGCACAGAGACCAGATGCCAGAACTACTAAGAGCAATGGAGTTAGGCAGGTCTGAATTAATTCCCCTTCCAGGCCCTCCACCCCGTCAATAAAAACCTTGGGAAACCTCAAATCCAGGCTTGATCTTTAGGTACAATTTGTTTCAAGGCCACAGTGTGAAAGGTTGCAACTTAAGGTGCTTTGAATACACAACAGATTTACCACATGGGAATTTCCTACATTATTATTTTTAATTTTCCATTTCCTAACATTCAAATACCAAAGAATACATCCAAACGTATTCAGCTTTGAAGAAAGCAGTTAAGCAAGGACTAAACTAGGAAAGAACACTTGGCTGTCTGCAGCATGGCCATTACATTAAGTCCTCTGAGAGCTGGTCTTTTGAATCCAAACACAGATTGTTTTTTTAAAGTCACTGGTGATTATCAGAGGAAAAAAAATAATTGTTGGGAAAAGCTTGGTTTATTCACTGACCAACATAACATTTAACTCCATCCCAAGTTCTCTTCAGCATGATACATTGCAAGATGATGGCATGTAGCGCTCTGAGGTCAGCTTCAAGGGCCAGGAAAAAACAGTCACCCATAACTTGAGTTCAAAGGAAAGGCACGATTTGTTTTTGGAATGGAATGACTGGTGGGCACACAGCATTGGGATTAACCTCTGGCAATAGAAAGAGATTTATTTTTGTATATAAACTAATTTTATGTGCACGTTTGAATAAAAAAAATGTCTCTTCAGGCTGTTCTGTGGGTTCCAGTTTTTAGAGTAGTATTGTAAAAAAAAAAAAAAAAAAAAAAAAAAAAAACTATTCAAGAAACCCTAAAGATTTACAGATAAAACCTTAAATTAACATTAAGCTATCTCAGAGTCTCCTATTTCTTGCCTGTGTTATCTCTAAACACCAGGCAGGATAAAAAGAAGAGGGATAAACAAAAACACAAACACAAACAAAATCAGACAGAAAACTTTATCAGCACAAGTTGAATGACAGCAGATCAGGACTGTTGTGGATCAAGCTGTATACACAAACTGAGGGCTTCCAAGACTTCCTCCTTTAAGCTGAGGTTGTTCCAGTTCAAAACTTTCTACAATCTCCAGTTAGATCAGAAAGATATGGCAAAGAAGCAACCTCCAATATAATGCAAACCTAAAGATAACTTGAGGTTTTGCTAGTCAGACCTGTCTTTCTTTTTTTTCTTTTTTTTTTTTTTTTTTCCCCTGAAAGGACAAGCACATCAGTGTCAGCAAAGTCTAAGCTTTCAGGTTAACTTCATATGTAACTCTTCTCCACCCAAACTGTGGTGTAAGCAATGAATGAGGCTATGGAGTAAATGTTTGGCAGCCCAGGAGAGGAAGCCAAGCTCTTCTAGGCCCACAAATCTAGAAGTTTTATCAAGTCCCATATTTTATGGGAAGTCCCAAATTTTATGAAGTCCCATAGCCTTCAAAAAATGCAAAAATGTTACATGGAAATGTAAACCCAGCTGTTTGCCTGAACGTATCTCCATGGTAAAATGCACTTATAAGCAGAAAACTTGATCCCATATTGGGAGATGTTAAGAACATTGCAATAACAGGATGCTTCTACAATTCTAGGGCCATATTTAATCAGATTTACCAACCATGTTTTACAAAATGGCCAAGGAGTGTTGAAAGGGATTCTCTTCCACTTCATGTGCCTCTGCCAGCATAACACTTATTGCTGCACAGCTAGGAACTGCAAAATATGGTGATAGGAAGAAGCTCTCTCAATCTGCATGAACGAAAGGAAGGAAAACAGGTGAATCTGCTCGGAAGTACTATTAGAGAGGAAAAAGGATTTCCTCTTCTTGGAGTATTTCTTGTTTTTGTATTTTTATTATAGTTCAGTTTGTTTTAAATAGCAGAAAATGTCATTCCCAGGGTGAAGTGAAACTGAAATCCTGAAGAGTTCCTCTGATCTTGGCCCATCAGTGAAAGCAGTTTGAAATGTCTGCTTCTACTAAATGTTTTGTTTGGGTAACTTCCACTAGGGATTAAGTCTTAATGCTTTATTTCCATTAGAATGTCCTTTGAACAGGATTTTATAAAAGCTTAAACAAAATGAGAAAACACTTAGGTCAGAACTTGTTCATAGCAATGTTTCTTCAGGGCTTTAATAGCCTGGGATTGAATGAACTGTATTGTATCAGCCGACAATCAGTAAATAAAAGTCTGGGTAATTCTTTTTTTTTTTTTTTTTTTTTTTTTTTTTAGTTCAGTGACCCTTTCACAGCAACGCTGGCAAGAGGGCTTGGTAAGCAAGAATGCAATGTCATTCATTGAGAGACAACCTGAAAGGGCACATTTGCTTGGTGGTAGATCTACCGCCATGCATACACAGTACCTCAGCAAACAGGCATCTGAAAACAAGTGCAGCAGATATTGCAGTTTATGGGACAGATTTTGTTCACATTTAGACAGGTCCATATCCAGGTCATGTTTATAATTGCACTGAATTTAAAAACACAGCTAATCTTTAAAGCATTGTCTGGGAGTCTGAATCCAGTAGAGAGAATGAAAAGGTGTTTTGAAGTGTTTGAAAAGAAAATCCTCCTACTTTAGCACTTCATTGAATGGATTAACAAATAAATTAACAAAAATTTAATGAAACTGACAGTAGGGAAGTGTGAGAGAATGTCACTTTCGCTGTCTCATACACTTAGTCTTAATCCAATCTCTAGCTGCCAGCAATTGTGGTAAATCCTGGGTATAATGTCTACTACCCTCCCCCAACTGCTGCTTGTATTATTTCTTATGCCTCCTCTGGTACCTTTTTTCCTTTACATTGTGGGCTGTAAAGAAGTAAAGTATGCAAACATTCCAGTGGCCACAGCAGACTTTAAAAAGCACCTTGTACAGAGCATTTCATTGTAGGATGCTCCAGCTGTTTTACACTCTATGAATGAGATAGATGACCAAAGTGGTAATGTCTAAAAGGGGGAATATTGTCATGAGAAATTTGTTGCTAGAGTGCACGTGCTTTATAACAGCACTGAAGAGGTTAATCATAATGGCATAGGAGTGTGCGACTCCATGGTTACAGCCCTGAAAAGTCATCCTGCTATAAAAGCGTCTCTGTATTTCTTGTAACGGTCTAATCTTTGGAGGAAAAATGTTACTCCCCTGATTTGCAGTAAATTACAGCTCCAGGCAAAACTTCACCAGAAGAGAAATGTTTCTGTCCATCCACTTTTATCTATGCACAAGATACAATCAGCTGCTGTTGCAGAGAGTCTCCAGAACATCCAGTTATAATTTCAGCCAAGGTTAACTTGCAGCCCCTAACCCCCCCCGCCCCAAACCCTGGACTTGCTCTGGAGGTGCAGTGTTGCTCTGGAACATGCCAGTGATTTTCCACTTGCTATGCAATACACATACTCTCTGATGTTTCTCAGGTGTCTTAGCTACATGGCTCGGGATTTTCTAACAGCACAAACATACTTCTTCATGAAGGACCGTGCTTAAAACTCTGGCACCTACAGAGAAAGCTGCAGGTCCTCACTTCTGAATTTGTCCTACTTATTTGTTCATTTTTTTTCCCAAGAAAATAAGTTACAAAGTTATTAAAATAGCCCCCCCCACCCCCCTTCCTCACTAGTATTGCTTTTTTGTTGATAATCTTCCATGATCATCTGAATTCTTCTTAAAATCTCTGCTTTTTGCTTCTAGTTACATGTAGGGGGCATAGGGAAAATATTAAATATTTTGTAGGGCTACAAGTGAGGGCTACAGAGGTGGCTCAGTTTTGCAGTGCGGTAAGAAAGGCAAGAGAAAGACATGAGAAATTTGAGACTGTTTTCTTGGGGGAAGGGAGAGGGGAAATGCCATTAAATAGAGGCCCTCACCTAATAGCCCCCTCCTCCCCGTGTTTGCCCTTCTCTCCCCCAAACAGCCTTCAGCAACTCCAGAAGTGCAACCTACCCTTAAGAAAGTGAACCAAAAAAGTGTCATTTCAGCTTGTCCTTTCCTTTTCTGTCGCATCCTGACACCACTATTTTTTCCAGCCTTGTTTCCCTCTCTCATCCAGCACAGTTCCTCTGCTTGACCATGAAACGTTACAAGCAGCCTCAATCTTCCTGATTGCGGGTGAAGATAGAAGAGATTAGCTCAAAAACAGTGTCACATCCCCAGTCTGAATACTGTCCTAACAGTATGAGGTACATAAATGACCTTGGTTGTCATTGTCTTTTACCTGTGCTGTTCCCAGTGCCTGCAAAGCACCTCCAGAAACTCACATGGAAGGCAGAAAGACCTGTTGGAGATAGTTCAGTGAAGTTTTCCCTGATCCTTGAAAAGGTCTTGTAACCTCTGACCCATACTAGTCCCCTAGTATGGATTAGGAGGAAGGTACCTGACCTGCGTCCCAACGTTTTGCCATATTTGACTGACGGGCTCACAGGACCTAAACTTATCTGGAGATGTACGCATTCAGAAACATTTAACTGTTCTGAGTTCAGAGTCAAAATCTTAAGGCATAGTTTGTTTATTAAACAGCATTACGATGTCCTGGGAAACTTTTAAAGTTGCTTATATCCTATGAAGTGACATCACTGAAATGAAACAATGGGTCACAGTGTCACAGCTGGAAACCTTGAATCCATCATAACAAGATCTCCAAGTTTCCAATTCAAAAGCTCTGGGGTGCTAAAGTATTTTTCCTCCTAAGGGTATTTAGCTTAGGGTTCTGCTTTCCCTGGTTCATTGTGAATAGGATTTGATGTTCATTGAGGCAGAGAATGAGGCCACGCAGACAAGTGCTTGGAAGAATATAGAAACATACAGAAACATATATGTTATGTTCTTATACAGAAACATCTTACATTCACCTTTCTCCTGTTTTACCAATGGATTTCAACATCTTGCATGTTTATGAGGTTACAAACAAGAAGAGTGGTAGAAGAATTATGCTGAAGTAATTTGGATAGACCTAGGGATTCAAGCCTTCAGGTTTTCCAGAAAATAGGTAAACTCAAACAATGGTGCATGCACTTCAGAAATGCCATTTCCTGTGAGTGCTTCTGGATGAGGTCATCTGCAGGGAAGGAAGTTTAGTCTGTCTAGCATGAGTTGTCTAAATATTCTCTTCTGTACTGAGACTGCTAACGGGGACAATGATTCTGTTAATAGAACTATCATTTAGCTGATGTGGAAGCCCAAATCCAGCAGCAGTTTTAATCCCACACCTCAAAGGTACAAAATCCCGTGTCTCTTGCCAATCACAGAATGGTCAGGTTTCCCTCAATCCCTTCAGCTAACTACAGTTCACTTCTGAGATTAACATTATCTTGAAAGTCTACACATGCATCTGTTGAGGGGATAAAAAGTAAATATGGGTTTCACACAAAAGAAGTTATGGAAAGATGACAAAGATGCACAGCAGAGTATTTCTTACATGGATTAACGGGACAGCTAGGATTAATCTGACTAACCAGAAAGATTGTTAAACACTGTTAAACCACAAAAACTACCTGTGAAATTTCCGTGTGATCTGGAGGAAGAAAAGTTAAGCAATGAGTATTCTTGCCCTTGCATATAAGATAAAAATAATTATTTCTTAAAAGCCACAAGAAGAATTATTTTAGTGCCAGCTGTTGCTGCAAGGAGAACAAGGAGTAACTTGATACAATCTCAAGTAAATCTGATACAGTCAGATATCCATATACTGTGGCCACTTGTTATTTTTCAGTCCTGCAGGCTATGTCCCAGGGAAACAAAAAGAAGAGGGAGATAGTGAGAATTGAAAGTGTCCTGCAAAGAAGGAAAATGAACATGAAGCAGTCAGGTGAGTCACTAGGAATCACCTTTTGGGCAGAAAGAAGGAATGAAGTCAGTTCTGATCTCAACAGACAGACTGAGACAGAAAACAGTGATCTCTTTCCTCTCGGCATTCTGTATCTGAAATCCTGGCACCAGGACCCACCACTATGTACTGGCAGAGAATTCTGCCTATAGAAAACTCCAGAGGGAAAAATAGTTAAACACTCCATTTCCCAATACGTTAGGGTAAAATTAATATCAAAAGATAATTTTACTTCTTGAAAAATGAGAAAGATGACTTTATCCTTCAATACAGTACAATCCTGAATTAATAATAACAATAATAGAATAAAAAAGAGAAAAATATGAGGCCCTCTCTCTGCATAGTTCTGAAAGAAAATTTCTTCAAGAACTGCATGACATTTACCTCTCTAAAAGCTATCAAGAGGATATGAAATAAAATCTCCTCCCATCAATTCATGCTGTTTTGTATAAGACATTTAAAGAGAAACAAACAAGTTGTATGGGATATCAATGAGCCCCCAAACAATCTCTCTTTTCATCAGGATCCAAACTGGGTTTCAAAAGCTGCTTGGGACATGCCTAGCTATTTCTGTTCTTCAGCAATACAGTCATGGAAAGTTTTCCATGTACCACAGCAAGGCCACAGAGCAAACAGTTTATCACTGGAGTGCCTGAGCTTGCGCAATAAAAAACAAACAGGGAGAAATATGTGACAAAACCTTGAAAGCCGAATTTTGGACTCTAATTACCTGTTCAGAGGCTCTTTTGAATGGCTTGTATGGACTAATAAATTTGCTTAGAGAACAAGAACAGTTCTACTTTGTCTGGACTCTAATCTTGGTTTTATAGCAAATTGTTATCAGTGCTTTTTCCCTGGAATTTAGTTTCTCTGCACAGATTTAAAAAGAACAAGTCTTTTTCTATTCCTTCAAGGCAATAGCACATTATGTAGCTGCTCCTGGATGTTTTTTTCCCATATTTGGGGTGAAAGGCAACTGGCTTGATTCTCAGCTATGCTATGGTTTCCTTCAGTTCTCTGGCAAGAAGACCCTGCAGAACACCCACAGAAAGCCTGTGTCAGCACCACTGAATTTCCATTGTGGTGCTTCAGTGTTTTGTTCCTTTCCTCTTCTCCTGTGCCCCCTGCCCTAGGGCACAAGTGTGCGATATTGCAGTCCCTTAAGGTGCTGCAATGGTGAGAAGTTACAGGCCAAACAGATTTTGGTGGAGAGCCACTATACCCCATGCCCTGTATCTCCAGTAGCTGGCAGAGGGGATCTCAGAGTAGATCACGGGCAGACTGTGATGGGGCTTCTTGTGGTTCAGAGACATTTCTCAATGGGATCAGCAGGCAGCTGTGTTAAACAGCAAATGAGCAATGTCAAGCTCAGTGGGTCCTGCTGTGCTGTATCTCACAGCTGAGAACCTGCAAAACTCACAATTGCCCGCTGGTATACCTTTGCTAGTCAGATGCCAGTGTGGGAACAACATTGCCTAAGAGCTATGGGTTTGACTGTTCCCAGGACATAATGATTTTGAAGCATAAAAAAAACGGTAAGAATCAGGACATGGGATTTATCTAATTTTAATTAAGTCCAGTACAAATCCAGAGGAAAAATCGCAGAAAAGCGGGGATGACTTGTCGCACTTCCTTATCCACATTAAAGATCTATGGAATCAAGAGGATCAATGGCCTCAGGTTTTCATACATCTCATTAAAGTCATTCCATTTCTTCCCCCTGTTTGACTTCCTATGACAACTTACTAAAGTACTTTGGGAAGCTCCACTTTACCATTTTGTGACCATGTTATCACAGATGTAAGACTTCTCCAAAAAAACAGATGTGCCAAACCAGCCCGAGGATGCTGAGCTGAATGGAAAGTACACACTGATCAAATATTTACTATTGTTACTGGGGAGGGAGCTGAGAGGTGGTGTTTCCATGACATTTTGTTCCTGTAAAGCCAAGAACTGTTCTGTAAACTCTGAATGTCATTTGTAATTGTTCATCTCACATGAGAAGCAAGTGGAGAGATTCAGAAAGGTTGAGATTACTTATTCTGAGGGAATCAAGCAGAAATAATACTTACTAGTGACTGTCATTAACAAATCAATCCTCATTATGACTGCAAGAAGTAAGTGATCATAACAAAAGAATTTACAGCATAAGAGCGGGGTGACATGGAGACTCAGTGTAAGGTTATCTTGCTCTGTTTTGTTATAATAGGTGCATGTGCTTAGCTGAAAGTTTATTTTAAAAAGAATATTCATATTCCAAAAATCTGCTAAGAATATTAGTCTGTAAATCCTAGGTGTTTCCATATCATCCATTAGCCAGAGCTCCCAGAACACTCTATAATTATCAGTGAATTAAATAGTTTTTACTACCTCCAGCCTGAATCAGGTTGTTTCTCATCATCCCTTTCAAAAGCCACTGTTAGAGACATAGCCTGAGGTATAGGCTATTGGACCTGCATAAAGAGCAAACAGGGACAAGAAATATGAAATATATGCCACGTTCAAGGTGAGATTCAAAATACAGATAAAATGTTCAGTGCAAGAGACTAAAATAATTCCAGCAACAGATTTTTCTGGCAGAATGAAGTCCAAATTATTTCTTTTCAAAAATGTATGTACAGCCTCCTTCTGAAGCAGCCACCTTCACCCTCTTTTCTATTCCTTTGTACCCCTTATGGGATGCAGTAGACATATATACACACCTTCTTTATCCAGCATCACAAAATACCTCAATTCTATCTAGTTCTTCTCGCTGGGAAAATTGCAAGACTGCTACGTACCCTACATTTATTTATATTTTGTCTGATGCAGTTTGGGGTTGTGCCAAGTCATTTAAAACAATAACAAGAGCTGTCATGGACAAGAACACAGTGCATTCAGTAAATGCAGGTCTTGTGTAATTGAATAACAGTGTAATTTTACTAAAGGGATAGATCTGTTATGGAAGGAGAACCCTCCACCCCCTGCCCCTACCCCTGAAACCTCTCTCCCAAAAGAAAAAAACACACATGACAAAGAAAAAAAAAAAATTCTGCACAGAGCCTAGTAAGTTGCACCTGCAGTGCAACTACAGCTACAGGTTAAACTGTGCTTAGTTTTGTGGTAGATGGAGATTTCACTTATCCTTTTATACATGAATTTATACACAACCTACATTTCATTATCACAAGCATCACAAGTGTTATAACACAGAAAAGAAAGTCAGGATTGTTGGGATGGCTTTATACAACTGTTTCTACTCTGTCTCCGCAGAGATGCATAATTTTTCAGAGTGGGCAAAGTACTTTTAAAATTGCTGTTAACAAAGTGCAAGTCCTACACTGTGATTTACCTGAGTCTGAGCCTCCTCCAGAACAACTTCAAAACTGAGAAATTACATAAAATTGCTTTCATTGTGCAGAACAGGAGATAGCAACAAGACTAATACAAGAGAAAGATCTTAGATCACAACTTAATTGTAGATGCTGCCTACTTATCACAGCAGCCCAGCCCACCTACAGCTAGCGAACATCACCAAGTTGTTTTAGAAGAGCACATGTACCTCATCATTATATTCCAGTAAAAGTAAAAAATAAAGTAAAAATGAAAAAAGAGTACATACAATGAAGTATTTCTCTTGTATTAACCTAACCACAGAGCACCTGTTTTACTTGAACATTTTCCAGACAAGCCTATATATTCATCCAAACTCATGCATATAAATAAATTTAGCTGTTTTCACTAACATCTGATTTAAATGTGACCATTAACTTCTGGAGGCTACTTTAAAAAGCAGACTAGAAAATCCCTTCTTGTTGTTGTTATGTTTAAAGACTCTTCCCTCTGGGAATTTGCTGTGGTCTGAACTCTTCATCACAAACTCACAATAGTACATTTGCTGTAAAAACAAGAAGACTGTGCCTTCTCCATTTCATTTTCAAGAACTGTGTTTTATTATGTTTTAATTATTCTCATTTTAGCTTAACAATTTAACAACTAAATTGAACATGTTTTCATTGCTTTGTTACCACAAGTTCAAAGTCCAAGTAGCTGGTTATAGCTACATAAGTCTGGATGCTCATTACATATCCCTAGATGGATTCATTTCTGGATGTATCATGCAACGACCTCTTTTTCTTCCTTAAGATGCTCCTGTAACACACAGATCCTTAAATTTTAACAAGCATTGAAAGACTAGAAATTTCTCTATCTGCATCATAAGATCCTGGGGACTCCAAATAAAATAAAAGCAATTCAGACTCTACCATACAATAAAAATTATTTGTTTCAAAACCAATGGTGAGACAGCTTTAATACTTTCAAGGGTTGACTTAAGTTGTAAACCTTACAGTGGTAACAAGGCTGTAAGATTGCCCAGAATTCATAGCATTGGCAAAGCTCAAGAACAAATGGGAAAGAGAAGGTAGCATTTCAGATAAGAGTGAGAAACATAAAGCAACAAATCCAACTGCAAAATCTGGTAGCAGAGTAACTGAAGGGTGAGAGGAAGCCTTCCACTTTTTCAGTCTCCCAAGAATCAGAAGTATTTTGGCAGATGCTTGAGACAGGAAACAAATAAGTTTTATTTGAGGCCTCAAACATTATATATAAAAAAGTCAGCTTATAGTAATCTTCCATGAAAACCTCATACTATCACAGTTGTAAATGTGTATTTTAAGACAAGACTTTGGCATATCAGAGTTGCCTAACATATCTACATCTCTAACTGTCTCTCATATGTATGCATATCTATAAATGTGTATGCACATATATATGTGTTTATAAAGCATTTTTTTTCTTTTAAAATATATTACTGTTAAGTCAAAACATCCTCCTGATTGCACTAAATTGTTTGGTTTAAGCATTGATCTCTAGAGCACTGACAAACATTATTTTTGTGGTTTTGGAGGAGCTGCAAATATTTGCATTTCAAAAATCCCATATTGCAAAAAAGCAATGTTTCAGCAGCTAAGCACATGGCCATTCTCTGAGCGTGATTCACTTTAGCTGAGCCCCCAAAGAAGCAGAGCTGGTGGATGGCTGCCAGCAGCAGCATATTCTGGAAAGGTTAAAAACAAGCCCTGAAAACAAAAATAGGTGCTGTTCAAAACAAGTTGTGCACCAGCAACAGCAACATGAAAGACTGGCACTCAGTGTTACACCGTCGTCCAGATACAGATTAAGTTTCCTCCCAGCAAACAGGAGCGCTCCTGTTAGATGTTCTCAGCCAAAGCAACAAAAACAAATCGGGGCTTGATATAAAGTGTGGTATGGCCTTGGCGATGTGTAATCTCTTTTGGGGACCACATCCTGCAAGTGCCTTGTCCTGTTTGCTCCCACAAGCAGCAGGGGAAGAGCAGAGACCGGCCACCTGCACAGGACCTACAGCTGGCCAAAGGAGGATGCTTGCTTGGCTAATACTGGCCACCTCAGGCACTTGCTGATGCAGGAGGGATTTTGGCAGCACTTTTGCACATCTGAGGGCTGGCTGTTTAACAGCTGTGACTCCCAGCTACCTACCTCCTTTTGGCTCAGGCTCAGCACAGTTCAGTGCAGCCTCAGCAAACAGCACTTGATATACAGCCATGCAAGAACACGGCACCTGAAGGTTTTTACCATAAGCCGTATGCCAAGAGACGCACTACAGAAACTGAGGAGCCATATAAGGCACAATCCTGGCCCCAAGCTGCTTTTCTCTCTTAAGTCTCCCACACCTCAAACTGCTGCAGCATGGTTTCTTCCCGTACAGACTCCCACATACTTTTTTGTTACACAAGCCTGGGTTTAAGAACAGGAGCAGATGAACCTCATAACCCAAAGACCAGTTCAACAATCTGAAATTAAACAAACAAGAAACATAAATTAAAAAAAATAATAATAATGAAAAAATAAGAAGCCCCTCAGTAGGTGCTTCACTGTCAGCCCCAGTGCATTTGCACCAGACACTCCTAAAGCCATGGCAAGGCCTGGTTTTTCCACAGTCCTCAAACGAAGTGAGCCTATTGCTCCCCTCTCATCACTGGAGCAGTGGGGGCTCCAGCACTGCTGTGCCTGTGGAGCAGAAGGGCTCCAGGCTGAGATCAGCCTGGGCTGAAGCTGCCTTTGTGTAACCCTTCCTGTCCCAACCTGCCCAGAAAAACAGGTCCTGAAGAGCTTGTTCCTCTGCTCCATTTTCATATGAGAGGAGAGCTAGTTTTGGAAAACAGACTTGACCAGGAAGGATTCTACCCTGCCTGCATAGCACCTGTAGAAAAGTGTGGATTATAGAGATGACCAATATGTTCAAGGAAATATTTCCTGCCTTGTTTGTAGGCACTCCCACACCTCACATTTCTGTAAGGAGAGCACCAGCTTTTTCCTGCACTCTAGAACATCTGGGGAAAAAGGCAAGAGCAAATAACCACTTACAGCACAGCTTTGTTGGTCTCAGGAGTCTTCCAAGTCAGTGCAATACAATGCGATGGAGCTGAAACTTGCCTGCTCTCTCTTGGTCTCTTTGACAAACCATTGCAGCTCCTACAGCTCACCATCAACAAAATTAAGTATTGAAAAACAAACAAACAAACAAACAAACAAAGCAGACCTACCTCTGTGCATCCAGAACTAAAAATTTGGTTGGACTGAGGAAGAAACAGGTTTCTCACCATTGAGTAGAAAGTATGACAACCTGTAGAAGAAATAGGTTATTTATGTGGTCCATTGGCAAAATGCCAGTTTGAAACCTGGCTGTAAGCAAGAGTAGGTAAGTAGATGCCCAGTTAGCAGGAATCAAAGCACACAGCACAGTTAAGCCTGGCCAGCCTGATACCTGGCCTTAAGCCAGGCAGTCAAAGTCCCTGCAAACCTGTCATCCCTTGTTCAATCCCTCCTGGGAATGACCAAACTAGCAACGACAGCACGGCTACAAGGGGCAGGCCAGGAGAGGTTAGCATTGCTCACTAGAGAAGAATAGCAGCAATTGTATCTGTACCCAGTCAGGCTATTTGTGTGGGCACAGACATTGTGTAACTCTCAGCAAAGATGAATTTGTCCTCCTCTGGACCACTGTGCAGTGAGGTGAACCTCTGTGCCCATCCTGGGGTGAATATTGCTGAGAAAGTACAAGTGAATGAGTTTTGCCATGGACTAAAGAATATAGAAAGTGCTTCTACCAGGGGAAACACAACTCTACTTACATTTTAAACAAGCAGCCAAATGGTCTTTATCTCCCATATGAGAGGCAGACAAGGAAGAACTTGTTTATTTAAACTACAAAATTTTATAGACGGCCTGAAGTTGGGATGAAGCATTTTAACCAGCTGAAGCCGGAGCTGCTCTAGGGCTGGGAAAATACTTTATCTTCCATGTTTGATCTGGGTCACCCTAAAAGAATGGGAAGGTCTGATTTTGCAATGCATCTAGGCAATCTTGTTGTGAGTGTCCCAACACCACAAAACAAATTTAGTCTGCAAGTTTTCCTTCCCATTGACCAGTTTTCATTCTCATATATTCATAAACCTAGTTGTCCATTTCCTTCCAAAGTCAGATTTTGATGAACTAAAATAAAGCCACTCCACATTTTTATGTGTCCCAAAAGATGCTCTCTCTACTTCCAGCCTATCTTACCTGGACAGATGCATGGCTTATCCCGTTCTAAGTCCAGCAAACTCAAAGGGTGCATGTGAGCTAATGCACATCTTATCTGAGACACTCTGTTCAAATATTTCACTCATGAACTGTCTGCTCCTAGGGGCTGAGGTCTGTCATGTGTTCGTACCATCTTACTAAACTATTGCCAGCAATATCTCTGAGATCGTTTTTATCATTTGTTCCCTCCATCATATTTGCATACTTTTCTTTCAAACCTCCTTGTCTTCTCAAACTTGACAGCCTTACACATAGTTCCAGTGCATGATATCATCAGTAAAGTAAATCTTCAGGTGAAGGAAAACCTCACCAATATTATCCTTTTTGATCAGAAAGCAAAGTGGTACATGACTTTCTTTTACCCTAACTACAGTAAATATCTGATAATGTTAGGTATTTTCAGCAGCTCTAGAGAAATGCACCATGTTTTTCCTTGAATTTATCAGTAAACATTAAAAAAGCTCACTCATAAACAGATGAAGAGATTTTTGTACTCTCTATTCATGTTTTTCTCTTTGACTCCTCTTATTTTCTTATTTTATGAGTCCATCAAAAATAAATATAAAAAATAAAATGAAAAATAGTTTAAAAAAGCAACAACAAGAAAAGCCACCTGAAAGGCTTCTTAGACTCTGCCAAGATTTGAGGCTTATATGTTCAAGGCATGAATTTCAAATAATTCAGATGTCTCTACAGTTCCTTTAATTGTATCTACTGGATACACGTGCCTTTCAGCTAGCAAACTTCCCTCCTATGTGTTAGCTGTGGAAGAGACTGGATAAAGCATGTGCCACTTGAGATGGTATAGCTTTACCAGGTAAAAAGAAAACTTGAGAGGGAAAAGCTCCTTACAGTCTTTTATTGCAGGTCCCTTTGTGTATTCATGTTCTGTGCAAAAAGGGCAAAATTATGTACAACGGGGAGAGGCTCATGGCAAAGCCTTTGGTCCCATGGCAAAGCCCTCTGATCCCATCCCTTGCTAAGTAGCCCATCTGAGACAAAAATCCTTTGCAGTATTTCTTTGTTACCGACACTTGAATTTAAAAATAATTTTATTGTGTGTATAGCTTGGCATGCTGTGATTCACCGTTACCACCAAAGACTTTAGAAAACATTTTCAATGAAAGTGTTGTGCCTAAGGAGCTTTCCTCTGTGCTGCTGTCTTAGACAGGAGGTGTTAAGAAGAGTTAGCCTGCTGGGAAAGGTTTCCTGTTGAAGTACACACATGGACAGATGGGTATGGATTGGGTGAAAACTAAAGAAGACAAAATTCTGAAGCTACCAGAAGAAAATGGGGCAAGAAGAAGAAACTATTGAGTTTGTATAAAGGAATATAAAGACAATGAAAATATTTAGGATGCCAATATACCTACTGATACACTTTCTAGGGTCCAATATTCTTTGCACTGTCTTTACTTCTGACAGCTACTCCCATCTCTGTCCTCTGGCACTAAACCTATATATGCTAGGGGTGTTTAAACTCTCTCCATAAATGACTCGTAAGCTTCCAGTCTAGCTATTTCCTCTGCCCGTTCCACAAGAGATTGTGACTTACCCTAAAACATTCCCCCAAATCTCACACCTACTCATCAAGGAAAAGCCTGACAGACACATTTTTATTTTTATTTTTATTTTTAATTAGTGCTCCTCTTCATAACAACTTTTAAGAAAATATGTTGTTCAGAGATGCTGGATTGGTCACCTTGGACACAGAAAGCCTGTGCAGAATCAGGAGGTATGCGGCTGTCTGTTTTGGTGGAGGTTCCTTAGGAGCTAAAAGCATGGAGCATTGAAATATGTTTGCATTTTTGTAGGAATGATAGTACAGAAAGGAATGAATAAAATGAATAAGCCTTTTTGTTGTTGTTGTTTGCTTGTGTTTTTTTGTTTGTTTGTTTGTTTGTTTTGTTTTGTTTTTGTTAGTTTGTTTGTTTTTAGGTTTTGTAAGAATTCTCTGCTTCCAAGCATGTTAAATGACATTTAAAAAAAAGCGATACTTTTCTCAGTTTATCTTTTTAATTTTTTTTAACCCATTAAGTTTCAAACATTCTGCTAGCTTCATTTTTTTAGTTCAATACAAGAAAACATCCCCAGTCCTTTGTTGACAACTACCTGTGCCCCAGTTTAAAAAAAGGAATTGGTCCACAGGGATTCAAGAAGAGGCTTTCTCCCTGTCTCTCTCTTCTCTTACTTCTACCATACCCACACATTTATAAAAAAAAACATAGTTTTGACTTTTTTTTTTTTTTTAATTATTGTTTACTGTCATGTGGTTGGATGGTGCCATTTCCAAATTTGTAAGCTGACCTGGCTCATTACCAATATTCCTAATAGTGCTGCTGCACTGGGGAGAAAAGCTTCCCCATAAACCACCTACACGCACAAAAATTCTCTTTGGAGAAGAAGCAAAGAACTGAGTTGGGAAAGGATAAAGGTCAAATCCGTAGCACATAATTGCTCAGCAAAATCATTTGAGGTTTTGTGTTATGAAAGTGACAGTACTCTTTTTTTTATAATACAATGGTGCACTGATGCTGCTGTAGCTTTAGAGATTATTCTTCTTCTTGACTCAGCACTGACAAATGACCCAGAAAGCAACCTCTAAAGGAAAAAGCAAGATCCGTGTTAACTTAATAGTGGATGACAACTATTTGAGCAATCTGAGACACGCAGTGTCCCTGCCACAAGGCTGCCACCAAATGCCATTTCTTGTCACCCCATGACTCACTTAAGAGTCAGCTATGAAAACTATAAAGCTCTCTTACCCCTGAAGCTTGGATCCATTTATAGAGAACTTGGATGATAGAAGAACTAATATTAAGTGGTTTATAGCATCAGACTACTTAGGAAATGTAAACTAATGCTAGCTTCCTCTGTTCAAAGACATTATGATAAAAGTTTTAACGTAAACCTCATTAAAGCTAGAGTTGTTCCATGAACAAGAGGGACTGGGCATACCAGCAGTTTCATGCTTGCTATGTGTGGGACTTGCAAAGTTAGTGCCCAGTTTCCAAAACATGCTGTATTTCACATCTTGTTTTTCTACAAAGCAAAAGAAAGGAACAAAGATTTTTTGTTGTTGTTGCCTTTTTTTTTTTTCTTTGTTTGGTTGGTTTCTGAAATGAAGCAGTCGGTGTTTCAACAGAGGATGAAGCACTTGCAGAAATATGGGGATGTACACAGTATCAGGAAATAATATTCAGGTTGTTGAATTGCCTGGTGTGGACCTGCTGCTGGATTCTAGGCCATCTCATCCTGAGGGATGCTGCTCTTACTGAAAGCTTGTACATTAAGAAAAGACTTGTATGACTGTCTTGTAACTTGTTTTGGGAGGTTAATGAGATCAGATAAACCTCTCTGCAAGCAAGAGCAGCTGCTGCAAACACTGTCTACAATAAGAAGAGAACAAGGCACGAAAGTCACTGGACTGGGGGCTTTAAATGCTCAGGTCCTGCAAATTGCACTGAACCATGCATGACAAGAACAGGTAAACACCAAATGGAAGAAATGTTCCTTTTGTCTGGTCTAGTCAAGAGCTGAGGCAAAAGTCAACACAAGGACCTTGTTTTAGTCATAAAACCCCTCAGTCTGTCTCAATGGTTTGTTTGTTTTTGTTTTTGTTTTCCTCTTTCCTGTATAATGTTGTTATTACATGCAACAAAGAAAGATTTCATGCAGTTTTCTTAAATATTAACTACTTATGATTTGAGGAAAAATCACCAACCATGGGCTTTGAATAAATAACCTGCTGCTCTAAGCCAATGAATGACACATACTCTATCTTCTGCAAGGACATCACAATTATCCTTTTTTATTACCATGCAGAAAGTCACAGCTCCTTGGTGGATTGGAAGAATCACTTTGTATTCCTACTAAGAGAGGAACTAGAAAATTACGGAAACATGGTATGCTAAAATATAATATAATGGACAAAAATAAATGAAAAAGAAAACACAACACTGAGAACAAGAACATTAATGTCTCTGTGGGGAAAAATAAAAAATAAAAAGCTTGCAGATTGTATGCAGTGTACATTGAAAATAGTGAAGCATCATAGAAAGAAGATGAATCTCATCTAAACTTCCTTGGGAAGCAAGAAAATACATTTCAGACAGTTCTGACATGGAAGTCAGGAGAAGACATCTGAAATTATGAAAAATATCTGTGCTATGCCATTTTCTTTACTCTTTTCAAACTGCAGTAAGGGTTTCTCCTTTGGGAAGTTCATCTAATTCTGCACTTGCGAAACATGAATGAGCATAATTGAAGTGACCTGGTTTTTCATTATATTACCACATTTGCAATTGTGTGAGCAGTCAGTTAAGGCACCAGTTCAGGGTCCTTTCTCTCCAACTAAGTCCACCTCTGGTGATTCAGACTACAAAGGCTACAGTGGATACAGAGAATTACCTCCTCCCAGGCGCAGAACAACTGTGGTGCTTCCCACTCAGTATTTGCTCCCTGACCCCAGTGATGGAGGCGGGCCCAAAGCACGCACTGCATTTTTTATGACCATCAATTTGAGCTTAAAGCCATATGGAAATTAAAACAACCCACCCAGAGTTCCCATAATGTACACAGGAGTGAGTGGGTGAGTGGGTCCATGGGGAGCCACGGCTGTAGGTAGCTCAGAAACAACATCATTGCTCTTTCCTTGGGCTACATCTTTTGTGCACAGTAAAACTGCCTGAACTTGAAGTAAAATAGCTTAAAGACTACCACATTATGGTGTCCAATCATAGCTATATAAATGTAATTAATGAATATTATTTAACTATTACATTCATCGTGAACATATTATATGACCACATTATTGCATGCTTCGGTTTTTGCTTACGTCCTTGCTGTTTCAATACCATGACTCAGCAGTAAATAATTCTTAGCTTCTTTTCCAACTTCTTTGTGGTCTTACTCATTGATGCATGTACAGCAACATAGAGAAAAGACAGCAATGAAAGAGCTCAGACCCTGCCACCATACACAGATCTGAAAGCCAAATCTTTGGTCATTTTTGTACCAAACGTCATTCACTGATGGGAACTGTGGTGCTAAGAGTTTGGCCCTGGTCTCTCTTTAAGGTCTGCCAGAAGTGGAAAACTGGAGGCATTATCAGGCACAGATGCTAGAAGAGTACTCAGAGTATCCTGGACAAATCTCTACATGTTCTCCTAACGTCAAAATCTAGTGGCACATTTGAGCTGTGTCAACAGCTCTGTGAACTCTCAAGAATGAAGTGACATGTCTTTCCCAGGCTTTGTATGTTCACCAGATGTAGTGTCTCCATGAGAGAGACCTCAGGATATGATGCACCCTTCCTCACACAGACTTTGACTTGGACATCCTTACCCAACCAACCCCTGATCAAGTATTACTTCTCCTGAGTCAAGTCCCTGATGATTAACCCCTTCCTGGACCACCACGCTGACTGGTGAGTTTTACTCCTTCCTCCATACCCACCAGCTTCATGGTGGATTCTCACATGCTGGGAGTAAATGGTGCAGAGTGCATGCAGCTCACCATGGGCACTGGCTTTGCCATCTACAGAAGGTGGTGACTTGGATGCCACAGACGTTGAGAACAGTAGATATAAATCATTCCTGGATCTCTGATTTTTATTGAAAGATTGAATCAAGCCTTTGTGCATTTTTCATTACAAGATTTCCCCAGCGGTGAGCTTCTTGAATCAGGCCAATGCACCATGTAATCCCATTTCTTCAGAGCTGTCAGCTGGGTCACTGAGACTCCTCTACAAACAAGCATTTTTGAGAAGATATGTGTGTGCTTGAGATAGCTATCAAGCTGTACAGTCCTAGGTGTCACTGACGACAGGGAGAAATGGACAACAGCTTTCTGGGCATTTTGATAAGAGACGCCTCTTCTTTTTGGTATGATTGGAACTAATTTAACAAGCAAGGCAATTAAAGATAATTCCCTCCTTTTGGATTGCTTCAGCTTTCACATATTGCCAGACAGCTACACCATTTTCAGTAAATTTAATAGTATCACACATACCCTAATCCTTGAGGTTTTAAAGTCATTCAGACAACTGCCTCAGGTATGAAGACTAAGAAAGAATTTATTGCAACAATGCTCTTCAAGGGTTTTACAACCTGCTTGGTTTCAAGTCATTTACTTGGAGCACATTTTGGACATATTTCCTCCATCTGTGATGGCTAGACTAAATATTAGGTTGTACACTAACAGGAGCTATGAGTGGAGCGCAGGAAAAAAGAGCAGCTGGAGTGACTACTGCTGCTGAGCAGCCATCCAGCTGCACTTGCTGGAGGCTTCTGTAGCCTTCCGCCTGGGGAGCAGCAACCACAATCAAACTAGACTCACTTCCTGCTTACGGAGAAACCTCACAGCAATATTTTCTATGCTTCCCTCATGCCAAAAAAACATGAAGACAATAGGAGGCCATTTTATATGGCTTTTAAAAATATATATTTGATTGTTAGTGAAAAAAAAGTCAGAAAATTGCAAATATTGAAACTGAAACTTGAGAAGAGCATCTGGGAATCACAGAGGTTTAAGTCATAGAATCATAGAATGGTTTGGGGTTGAAGCAACTGTAAAGATCACTTAATTACAACTCTCCTGACATGGGCAGGGACACCTCCCACCAGACCAGGTTGCCCAAAGCCCCATCCAGCCTGGCCTTGAACACCTCCATGGATGGGGCATCCACAGCTTTTCTGGGCAACCTGTTCCAGAACTTCACCACCCTTAGAATAAAGAACTTCTTCCTAATATCTAATCTAAACCTCCCTTCTTTTATATTAAAGACCTTCCCCCTTCTCCTGTCACTATACCCCCTGAAAAGAATCCCTCCCCAGCTTTCCTGTAGGCCCCCTTTAGGTACAGGAAGGCATCTCTGAAGGTATTTCTGAAGCCTTCTCTTCTCCAGGCTGAATAATTCCAACTCCCTAGCCTATCTTTGTAAGAGAGGTTCTCCAGCCCTTTGATCTACCTCATGGCCCTCCTCTGGACTCACTCTAACAGGTTCCTGTCCTTCTTGTGCTGGGGGCCCCAGAGCTAATCACAGGGCTCCAGCAGGGGCCTCACAAGAGCAGAGCAGAGGGAGAGAATCCCCTCCCTCACCCTGCTGGCCACGCTGCTTTTGATGAAGCCCGGGACATGGATGGCTTTCTGGGCTGCAAGCTCGCATTGCTGGCTCATGTTGAGCTTCTTGTCAACCAACAAGGACTACAAGATATTGCCAACATCTTGTTTGATCTGGATGAGAACAACTGTACCCTGGTACATATCTCAGCTGGTTTAAGAGAGAGATACAGAGAGAGAGAAGTCTCCAAAACCTGCTACATAGTTTATTCCAGAATTTATGAAGTTCTTGCCCAATCTGCAGATGTATCTTGATCTCTACACATATAAGTCCTGCCCATAAGGACATAGAGGACAATTTATCAATCTTATCTTTGCAAAATCTTTTTCATGTGTTCAAAATCTGTTACCAGACAACTTCATTTCTTTCACATAGGCTAAATTTGTTTCTTCAAACTTTTTTCATTTTCTATGTAAATCTTATAATCTGTCTTTATCATTCCAATTCATTTATCTTCACTAAGTGTGGTGCCTTTGTCAGGAGATGTTTGGAAGCATATGACTCTGTGGATGCATTTTTATAATGTCTTCATTTTGTTAAAATTTGAGACCGCAATTTGGGGATACTCTGTTTATCGATGAGGAATATTATTTCTCATCTAACTGCAGATTTGAGTTTCTTTATAAGCCCATCTAACATTAGAGTCTCTAATAATATAGTTATTTTTGTTACTTCAGGTTGAAATTACTTTTCTTCTTAACAGAATACATAGCTGTCTGTGCAGAAAGGCTGATATGCCCAGCAAGATCTTAACTACACCAAATTTCACATCAATTTTGTTTGCTCAACACAACACAAGTCAGCAGAGAGATATCACAGATTAATGTTTCCACTATTTAAGGTGTCTAAGTTGTACATCAGCGGACTGGGTGTTTATGTGATGTTTATTTGTGGTGCTATTACTGAGTTGCTGTCCACAGCAGCGGCAATTCCTTGATTTTCCATACCTCTATCTAACATGGAGTGAAACGGGACTAATAATACAGGCATGTTGCAGAGATTTGCTAATGATTATGAGTATTTCTTTCATCCTCATTCTTACACAGCATTTGGGCATCTGTCAGTTGAAAATATTGTGCAAGTGTTTGGCAACACTGTGTTAACCATCCCCTCATGCAGTAAGAGCTATTGGCATTCTCAGTTGTAGTCTCTGTTTGTTTAATGTAGTGATCAAAAGGCACATTGTATTGCCACCAAACTCTGAGTCACCCTCCCCAAGGAACAATCGCCCTTTCTTTCCGTTTGGGTGGAGATAATATATTTCTTAGGGAGTGGTGCTCTCAATCCCAAATTTCTTGATAATATTTAGTAAGCTGAAGCAGGCTAATTTATATTGAGGAGACAGAGAAAAGGAGGCTTATTGCATACATGCTGGTAAGCTTTTGTCATTTCACTACTATGATGACAGCAGCAGTTAGTGTGTCTTATTTTTATTTATTTATTTTAATGGAGGGAGAGGGAAGGAATTTCAATATAGGTGATGTAGTGAACTCTGCAGAAACATCTGGCAGACCCTGGCTTTAGTAAAGGGATAGAAACATTTCTCAGTCTTTTGCAGATGTGTTGCCTGTGTGTTACCTCACTTTCTAATGGGGACATTTTTCTGTGCCGTCTTCTTACTTTTTAATGTTAAGAAGATACGGTGATATCAGGGTAACTTCCCTGATAGTGGCTGTGTGCCCACTGTGGACCTGGTAGCTGAGGGAAAGCGTGTGTGGGGGGTGGGGGACGACGGACCATGCTGCCTGTGCTGGACTAGGAGGCAGGGTTTGAGCATGGGTTATCCTCTGGTAGAGAAGGTCAAGCAAGACTTTGCAGCTAGACGCCACTTTCTTATGCCCCAAGATCAAAAGGAGGAGGGAGGGAGGAAGGGGTGGAAAGGAAAGGTTCAGAGCCAAGGTTTTGACAGAAAAAAAAACTGCTAGCTCCCCATTTCTGTCCCATAACTACCATAACTCTCTCAGCACACTGGACAGGCAGGAAAGGGAAGAGAAGAGAATCTGAAGGAGAGCACAGGGGAATGTAGTGTGGCATATTAGAAATTTGCTGGAATAGGTCAGTTGGACAGGAACATGCCTGGGCTCTGGAAAGTTAGTCATGATACGAAGTTTCGAAATATGTACAACTCATACTCAAAAAAATGGCTTGTGTCTGAGGGTGGGGAATGTTTTTCCCACCCCTTGCTTGCAGGACAAATAGGAAACTGATGGAAAAAATACTGCCACTGGAGTAAACTGTTTAAGTAAAGATAATTGTACTGAAGTTTACTCAGGTAAGGATCATTCTTACTGTGTGCATCCTAGAACCTATCCTGGACAGGTACCTGACAGCATGTCTGGGTGCTAGTGGAGCATAGGCACAGAGTAATATGCTTGAATGCTTGAGACTAAATTTTGTAAGGCCAATGGTGAATTTATTTTTTTTTGTTTGTTTGTTTTTTATATGAATCAGGAAAAGTGGCACTTAGTACCAAAAAATGCCTTGCAGTTGGCTGCAGTCAGAAAGACTGCAGACAGTTAATTGATTTTAGCTACCCGGGGACAGGAGCTGGTAGCTGATAGCCTTTAGCATATATTTTTTTCTTAGATGAATTTTCAGTTTTGTTTCTGAACCACATAAAAATATGAATCTCCTTATACACACACTTCTGTACTATCTATATCAAAAAAAAAAAAATAATAATAATAATAATAATTACTTAGATCAATAGCAGTAAAGTCTTCTGATGTCCCATATCCAACTTCCTTTAAAAAAAATCATTGAATTTTACAGCTGGTCCAAATGCCTGTCTGTGCTAAACTGAGTACCAGTGCCAGTGTTTTACCATGACTGACCCAAAGTGATCCTCTCAGAGCCATTTCTGAATAGACACCTCTTGGGGACTGCAGATAATTTACTTGTGACAATTGTTGCATGAGTGTGGTGTGACTGAGAGCCACCAGTTACCTGGATTTCTTGTGGTTGCAGGAGACAAATGACAGAATCGTGTTTAAGCCTGATGGGAGGAAAGCTTCTTCCCAGCTGGTCTAACTATAAAAAGGTCTTTGCTTTTCTCAGCTGCGTATTAAGTCACTCTGACCTGCTACATTTACATAAATAAAATCTAAGAAGGGAAATATTTGCTCTAGCTAATGCTGTGGGAAATTACAGGTCAATTAATTTATCGTACTCATCAGTAAAATAGAACCCTTGGTGTGCACACTATTCCTTTGATTATTCTGAGCATTGTCCTAAATCACATAGTACTCAGGACACATTCCTACAGATAGCAAGAACCAGCAAGTTCAGGCTAAATAAGGGACTTTAAATTTACTGTCTCTGTCAGTTACACTGGCAGCTGTGAGGAAGCCTAAGCTATGGTGAAATGGGCTCTAGTATTCTCATCAGTGTAAAACTAACCTCCAGGTAACATCCAGATTAGACACATGCCAGGAACCACTGCAGGCTAATCTCATCTGAAGTGGAGATGCAAAGTAGTGAAGTGTTTTTGCCCCCTGTGTCTGTCTCTCTCCCTTCTATTTCTTTCTACCTTCACCTGAAACCACTGACAAGATTTGTGGTACCTGCATTGCCTTTTCTGTGGTTGCCACCCTGGGAAGAAAGGGATAAGAAGCAATCAGAAATTAACACCATATACAAGGAGTTTGCATCTGGCCTACACAGCAGAGTAACTAAGAGAAAGTTGAATAATAACATAGCCAGACACATCTTTATATGTTTTTTATGTGTTTACAAAGATTAGTTGTAGTGAACATTTTGGTGGAGAGAAAGAATTTCTGATGTTTTTTAGACTTTTCACTCTAGAGCCCTATGAATTTCTGTACAGTCTATGCACTGGCTGAGGTCAAATTTAAAAAAAAAAAATCCTAAAAAACTATTTAATCTATTTGCCACCAAAACCCTGTCTTTGTCTCAGTGAGGCAAAAAGCCTTTGCTACAGAGATCCTGACAGTGCACTCATGCTGGATACTTACTTAGATCAACAATTCTTTAGCAAATTAGACTCATTTTTAAGAGCATGGTGTCTAGCTGCAGGAACATATCAAATTGAAAGAGAATATTCAACTGCTGATTGATTAAAAGTGTACTTATATACTGACATAAGCATGTAATGGAGAAAACTAGTAAAATGTTGCATAAATAACATTTGTTTTAGATGTCCTCCACACTTTCAAAATTTCAGTGCACTGCAAAACTGAGTTGCAAACTTGTAGCTATATTGCAGAATTATCAGGAGGGGAAAGAACAGGAATAAGGACAGCTGCTATGAAGGCATGGGAGGCAGCACTGAACGGGGGTGATAAACAAGCTACTTGGTTCCTCTTCCTGAGATCTACCAGTATTTCGTTGTCATCACAAGGCACTAACACCTGTATATTGCTAAGGTGAGCAGAGTAGATCAGAGTGCCATTTTTCAGATAATAAATACCAATGTGTCAGCTTTCGTTCAGGTTTCCTTGCAATCACAGGGATTAGAAACTAATTTTTAAATAAATTAAGGCTTATTTCTAGAACAGATTTTGCACCAAACATGAACGCCATATTTTGGGGTCAAAAACATTGAGCAGCATGCACAGGTCTCGCATGAGAAGCCTGGCTGATTTGTTTCTGAGCTTTTTTTGAGATTAAGAAAAACACACTCAGTGTGTGGGATGAGGGACCGGTCACCAGAGCTGCAAATCTTGGCAGGGAGTCCTGCTATCAGTGGCACAAAGCATCACAGGGAAAGCAGTTTCTCTCTGTGTTCCAGTGACAGCATTCCTGTTTATAAGGTATTTTCAGAGCTCCTTAGGAAAGGTATTTCAGGTGCGCCAAGCTTTTTTGGGCCTGCTTTTTGTCCCCAGCTCCCACTGTAATCCCAAGTATTGTTACTCTGTTTTAGGTCTTTTCTTCAGACATAGGATTTTATTAGTGACTTCCATCCATGAGAGAAGGCACAGCACTGCAGTTCGTTGCTGATACAGCTCCAGTCAATTCCCCATGCAATGTAAGCTATACCAGAGACACTTCATTGCTAGTACAACTCTGCATCAACATTTTTGCAGCCATAGTTACCCCAGCTTTCCCTCCTGCATTTCTAATTGAGACATGAAACAAAATTTTGGCAAAGTAGATCAAGTCTTGCTTTCAACCTCTCTTCTTTGGTACCTTGTTGGACTGTCCCCTGACATGCCTTGAGTTTGGTTTTGTCCCCCAAGAGAAGCTCAAGCAAGTTCAGCTAGATTCTGAGTTAAAGTTGACCTAAAACATGATGCCATCTCTCGTACACTGAAGTGTGTTAAATACACTGTTAAGCATTAAGAAAGAAGTGGCTCCAGTTCTGGGATATGGAAAAATGAGAGCCAAAAAACTAAGGCCTCACAACAATACTACAAACTTGATGCATTTTCAGGGCACATTGCAAAGAAAGAACTAAACGCATTAATTGATTACAGTATGAACAGGAGATACTGTATAGTTTATTACTGTTCATATAATAGCAATAGCATTAATAGCAATAGTATCAAGGGTTTGTTGCCATAGTATAGTTTCCCTTGTTCAATTTCCTGGAGTGAAAAGGGTATTTTCAAGATGATGAGGCTTAGTCAAGGTTTAATCTCTAAAAGTATCTCTTAATCTAGATACTCCTATGCACACAGGAGAGGAACACAAAAAAGACAAATATGCTAGCTAAGAAGAAAATAAAGGAAATCAGCTTGTTTAGTCTAGAAAAATAAAGACAAATTAGTGCAGCAGAAATACAGTAACTATGAGTAAATATGTTGGAACATAACATGAGGAAAGGAAGAGAACACTTCAGCTATCAGACAATGTTATCACAATAAAAATAGGTAAGAACTAGCCAAGAATAAAGCTGTGCTGGACATCAGGTTTCCCAACCCTAGAGGAATGAGAATTTAGAGCAGCTTTCTCCTAGGGGCAAACTCCTAACTACTTATAAAAGAAGCTAGATATATTTGCAAAAAGGATACCTGTGATGCACATGGAATATGCCTGATCACATAGGTGATACCCTCTGCTCTCACATTTTATTTTCATCCCTTCTTTTTGGACACAACATGAAAATATTTCAGAAAGAGTACAGTTCAATGTATGCCCTGGGATGTCTTTGCTACATGGTTATAGGGCAGCATGTAAGCATGTCTTCCATATCCAACAGTTTCAATGTGGCCTTACTCAAGCTCAGAGCACTGAAGCCATTTTTCTGCATTTTCAATGCTTTGAGCTTTAGTTCAGATGTAGAATCAGCAGCCTTTCCATTCTGGATGTTATCAGCCAAACTGAGAAAAAAACAAATTTTCAGCAAGTGAAAAAAAAAGTCACTTGTTTCTCTCCATGTTGTATTTTGTTTTCAAAGGAGAGAAATCAGGAATGCACTCCCACAGGAGGAAGGATAAAAAGGAAAAACTTTATTGCTTTGAAAATGACCTTGATGAGTTCCTCCAAGATAGTATTGTTTTACTTTATTTTATTCTTTTATCTATTGGAAAGGTTAAATTATTAATACACATTTATAGGAGCATAAACAATCCTCCCTAGCATGCCTGGGCAGCAAGGAGATAGAGGAAAAACAACTTAATTTTAACTGAAGCTGGTGAATCTGAATGGCAGAAGAGTCAGTCGGAAATCAGGCCTGCCAAACCTTTGCTACACCAGACTGTTGAGGTAAACTGTCTTTTCCATTTTTCTGCTGCCAACATGATTCCCCAGGCATCAGCTCTGGTGAGATTAGTAGCCTGAACAAGGTATCTGTCTCAGCAGAATTAAGTAACAATCCCCCAGACATTCAGAAATAATGAGTCAGGACTCTTAATGGCACAAGACTTACCTTTAAAAGGCCTTAGATTTGTTAAATACATGTCAGTCTAATCTGATAAAACTTTAAATGCCATTTTACCAGTCTTTTGCATAAAAGATCAGGATAGATTAGGATATGCCTAATCCTTAATGTGAAATTCTGACCATGCTGCAGGCAATGGGAGTTCTGCTGATGACTTCAATGGACTGACCAGATGCTTCTTTTACTTTCATCTCAGGACCTCTCACTACTGGTGAATAAAAGACTTGTCTGTGAATTACAGAGGAAAAAGTAGTTCTCTTCCTTTGTAATTGAAGAAATTGGTGACCCAAGGGTCAGTTTGAAAGAAATTGTTACTCTGCACAAAAACAGAAATAAAAACTTCCAGCTTCCCAGCTGCTATTAAAATTAAATTAAGCCACCTCAGACATAATTTCTTAGATCCTATGGAAGCAGGGAACATTTGGAGCATATTATAGGCAAACAAAGAAGCAATCCAGGAGATGTTTCTCGATAAATAAGATGATTGTGATTCATTTTTATGCCTATTGGACTACCTTACTCTCTAATTCGTTGGCCAGTGGGCTGCCTCTCCCATGGAAGTTCAGGTAATTAATGCAAGTCTACCAAAAGACTTAGATATTTCCTGTGGTGAATCTTGATTTTAATGTGAACATTCATATCCCTGAATGGGGAACTTCTCCACTACTTCAATGCTGCAAAGAAGCCAGGATAAAAGAAACATTTCAGTGCAGTAGGATCTTGAGTGAAAGGTCTCAAAATTGGAAAGAATGGAAGATTATAAGCTGAAGATAAGTATCAAGGTGAAATAAGTGATGTAAGTAGCTGAGTACCTACACCCATAGCTCTCAGCTGTATGTATTTGTCTCTTTCTTGGTATTTCTGAAAGTCTGTATAAGTAAGACATGGCCTTTTGGGTAGCTGGTTTGAGTATCTCAGATACTTGTGTTTGTAGTTGAGAGATACCATCATATCTAAAGGGTACAAGGACTGTAGTGGAGTGATTTTGGTAGTAATTCAGTTTCAAAAATTCTTTATGATCTGCAAATGGAAAATTAATGACAGAAAATAAGCAGCTTTTGAAGCTTATGCCAAGGTCTGAGCTCTTGATGTATATGATCTTCCTGTGAATCACCAGAGCATTAGAGAGCCCAAGGGCAAAGCCATTTGGGAATGATGTCTGGGATGCAAAATTAAACAGTGTGGCTCTGCCAAAATGTGTTCCAAAGACTAGTATCTGTCACTGTAGACTGAAGAGAGTTTCCAAGGAGAGTGGGGAATACAGGTTTCCAATAGTTTCTAGTAGGACCCAACAAGTTCTTATCACAACTGTCTCAAACCCAAATTTGGGTGACAAGATGATAAGGGTTAGAGAATCCAATGTAACTGCAGAGTCAGATAAATCAAGGTAGTTTCGAGGTAAATGCTTGTGCTGCAGTTAAGTCACTGTGGTAGTAAGCAGGAAAAAAAAAAATTACATTCTCCCAGGCTGAGCAGAGAAACCTTTTGCTTTAATGCTGGAGAAGAATCCAACGGCACCTTTGATCTTCTCTCTCTGGCTTAGGATTGTAAAGCACCTCAATTGGCTGTAAAAAGCTAAAGCTGAAGGCAAGATTTTGTTGCCTCTGAGGTTGAGAAATGTTTTTAAGCTTTTTAGGTCAACTTGTGGCTGCAAAAAGCAGAAGTAGAAGGAAAAGATGGAGACGAAGTCCATCCTGAGTGTGGAGGCTGAAGACTGATCAAAATGGGTTGCAGAAAAGCAAACTTGAAGGTGCCTGAGAGAAACTGAAGAATGGAGAGTCTGGACTACCCTTCCTGTCTTCAGGGCTTAAGGAGCTGCTATACATGTTCTTTAAGGCGAAAAGTCTGAGCTTGGCACATGGTGTGCACATATATACACAGTACTGTGCGCATTGACATTGACAGGTTTTCCATTTGCTGCTTTAAGCTATGATTAGTTATTCTGATTGCTTTGTTTTTAACATAGACAGGTGAAGCACAAACAGCATCACAGGTTGTGAATTACAGATGACATTTGAACATTCCTTCTCAGATAAAACAATTGATGTTCTTTGTTCAAACTATTTGTGTCATTTCTTGTGTTGTCCCTCACTAGTTATCACTGACATGCTAATTAAGGGAAAGAAACAACTATATACATTTTCTGAAAATTGTTACTCATATACAGTTTCATATTTTAATCTGATATGTGGAATATTAAAACATTTAAAAATATTACAATGACTGACTTTTGCTTGTTTAGAATTAGCTACCTGGTTATTGCAAGCTATTTTATGTTAACAAGCTCTCCTGTGTTTTCATAGTGTATCTTAATAGAAACATGAGGTTATTGGATTTTATAGCTAGGGATAATATGGAAGATCCCTCAAAACCTTGCAAGACAGGAATAAGTCAGCCTAAATTATAAGACTGTGATATAGATTTTCAGAAGTGTTGGTGTTCTGGCTCCATTTATTCAGTAAGCTGCTGCCAAACTGTAATGTCCACATATTTTCAAGTGAATGAAGGACTCTTTGCTTTGTCTGAAAAGTTCACATACTGATGAGCAGTCACTGCATCCCACCCTGAAGTTAGCTCTTCAGTAGGTTTAACTGCAATGTTTCAAGCCTCTGCTCTGTTCAAGCACTGCTTGATCCTTCAGGACTGAATTGGCAATTTGAGGTTATCATCATCCTACTCTCGCTTTCATGATAACCATTCAACTCATTTTCTTAGACCACTTGCTTCCATTCCCCAACTTGCAAACCAGTTGGAATGAATTATACCTAGAAATGAGAGAAAGAAACATGATGAAGAAAAATTGGCAGAGCCAATTCCTAGACTGGCTTGTTCATAAAGATCCTAAGATCAAAAACCACTTGAAAACATGACAGATTTTGACTCAGTAAATATCTGGAGAGTGGGAGGAAGGGCTTGCCATGCCCCATCTCTCCAAGAGGTTATTGCATGAGGAGCTGTAGGCAGCTGTGTGCTCAGCTTTCACACAAGGTTTGCTGCTCCCACCCCAAGTGTACGGTCCCACCACTGACTGCATGTCGTCTCTGGGTACCCTGTTTCTCTGCCTGGCGAATTTGAATAGCTGAAGTGATGGAGCTTTAGCCTGACGTGCTCCTGTATTTCTACAGGATGCCAGTAGAGGGCAAAGGTGACTTTAGGCTTGATGTCTTGATGTGAGAAATAACACGAGTTGCCCTGTAGAGCCGAAAAATTGCATGAGTTAGGAGAAAATGCAAAAATAAGTGGGAGTTTGTCCCACTTAAGAAGTGTCCCAGGACTGCTTTCTTAGCACTTTAACTTGCCTTACAGCCACAAGTTTCCATGCGACAGAGGGAGGCACTCCACAACCTGGGCTTCAGCCTTGGCCAGGAGTGGTGGTGGGCAGCCAATGAGCCCCAGGCTGACAGGACACCAGAGGCCCCAAAGGCCATCATCCCCAGGCCCCAAGCATCCTGTCGTCTCTCAGCATGCCATGCACATGGATGGAACAGGCTCTGCTGAGAACAGAGCAGCTCTGTTACGCTGCTCCAGCTCTCGCTTCTCCATCAACTTTCTCTTTGCCTTTCCTGAGCAGCCTGCTTAAAATGGAATACAAGGAAGGGTCTCCCAGCAGTAGCACGTGGTGGCTTGTGGCAGCTGAACAGTTACCCCCCTCCCTTTTCTTTAACAGGGAAGCTTACATACAAGAGTAAAATTATTTATTTATTTATTTATTTTTGGCTCTAGTCCAGGGAAATGCAATTTGCTGTAATATCAACAATCTTTAAAGGTCTCATAATCCAAAGAACTCAAGAAATTAAGACTCAGAAATGTAGATCTTATTTAAATCCTTTCCTCAAGCTGAATAGAACATAGTTTAAGTCACAAAGTATTTCAGATAGTCTCTAACATACCTAAGTAAAGCAATTTTTTTTCTCTTTTCCCTGAAAATCCATGTCCATTGATTTGTTACTTCATTATAATATGTTACTCTTATATACAATCAAATCCTAGGTTTCTGAGAGGACTTTTTGTTCTTCTGCTTCAGAAACAGAAATAGCTTAACATGTTGTAAAATTGTAGAAGTCTCTCTCAGGAACTGATGTAAAACTTTTCACACACAAAAATAAAAAAAAAAAAAAAAAAAAAAAGGATAAAATTGGAATTGAATTGTAAATAAGCTCCTTGTTCTTTTTCCTGAGAGAACTGCTTTTATAAAACTCCCCAACAGTCAGAAGTTTTGCCAGTTCTCTCACCCACTAAGAGAGTGACGTTCTTTTCAGATACCAGTTGCTACTTTTTAGCTGTGGCTGTGCAAAGCATCTGTGCTATGCCAGAGTGCCAAGCCTTTCACAGGATTTGTTACCTCTTTATCCTTCCCTTCTGTTAAACAGTGGCGTAAATGAATAGAGACCTGCCACACAGCAGTGGAAGGATACCGAATTCAGAATCCAGAGGACTGTAATCAAGACACAACATTTATACAGGCACGATAACTGACGTACAGTACAAACATTTCATCCAACTCACAAAAATAGATACATGTGGTTGAAAAGCAATGGAAGCTGAATAAGGACTGAGAAGAAAAGCTAGGCAAGGAGGACAAATTGTTCAAGGAGAAGCTGCATGAAGAGAAAAATCCTTGTTTCTTTTCAAGAAGAGAAACATCTGGAATACACTGGCCTAGGCACAGCAAACTTAGCCTTAACACTATGATAACCAAACACTCAGCAATGGAAAGGGGAGCCAGGCAATGAACTAGAAAATCCCATACAACACCATTTTCCAGGGGCCTTCATTACAAATGAAGCTTGGGAAGTAGAACTGTAATGATGTGAATTACCCCCATTTTCTCATTATTTACCAGGTTTTATTCTTTTTTATTTGAGTACACTTGAACCATGTTAGAGCAGCCAGTTAATCTTGGTAAGTGGACAAGAACACTTTATTTCTTAGACACATATGAAATATTACAGACATCCAGTGTACTGGCTAACACTAATTATAGAATATAGGAATAATGTTACAGAAAGATAAAAGTATAACAGACCTTTTAGAATGGAACTAAAACCCAGAAATGTAAAACTGAACGAGATTACTGAGTCTGTCCTTCTATACCAGGCTCAGTAAATATAGCAAGACCATCCCTGACAGCTGGGTGCCTAAACTGCTCTCAAATTCTCCAATAGTTTGAAGTCTACATCTAGAGAATTTTATTGCTCTTGCAGTTAGAAAATATTTTGTAGTTCCAAGCTCAGTCTTGTTTATTGCGGTGTAGAGTGATTTCTAATGTTGTCTTTCTCCAGAGTCTTCAGGAAACAATGTGGTCCCCCCTTAGCACTCTTACACAGCCTTTTACCTGTCAGAAAATTTATATATGTCCTTTGTTTTTTTCTTTCTCTCTCTCTCTCTTTTTTTTTTTTTTTTGTTGTTGTTGTTTCCTAGTCCAAATGAACATTTTCAGCCTTTTCTAACAGTTTTCTCAAAGATCACATTTTTTAAAAACTTTCTTTTTGTTGCTGTGATATGGACTTCTCTCATTTTATCTAAATTTCCCTTAGAATCTGATGACCTGAGCCCATATTATATTCTCCCTGTCCTACAGAGTGAATAATACCTCCCATTTTTTACATATGCTAATTCTGCTTATATATTCCAGGATAGCTCTCATCCTTTTTGAAGTCCTGTTTGGTATTGGATCTCTTATACCTCCCAGGTCATTCCCTGTATTAGTAATTCCAAGCCAGATCTTTTATTTGATTTAATTATCTTTGTAGAGTTTGGGATGACTTTCTTGAGGTAGGAGGGTTAGATTTTAAAAATCTCCTTATCTGGGTTCTATCCTGACTCATACTGCTTTTTTCTAATTAATTCTGTTTTTAGTTTCTTCATATTTTGCTGTCCAGAGGCCTCTGCACCCAGGGCAGTAAAAAATTAAAAATAAGATGAGAACAGGAACTAATTATTTCTACTTGCTAATGAGAAAAGAAAAAGATCATGAAATTAGACTTCAGAGTATTGCATATTGCATATAATAATAATTAAACTAACTGGAAAATAAACCTGTCAGTGGAGGTAGTGGAAGCATCACCAGTAGATCTCTCCAAGGCTAAGGCTAACTGGCTACTTGTTGTCAGCACACAGTTGTATGGGTTTGCAAAAAGTTCTGAGTTACAGAGGAAAGAGATCTGCCCATGCTCTTTGGCCTTCCAAGGCTATAAATAGTACTGAATAGGTGAGGAAAACTATGTTTTGTTAAGATCCTTCTGTGAAGGAGACCTGACTAGGTTCTGGTCTCATCCTGAGGGAACCAATACCACTGTCTCCTGTGAGAAGGTGGGTGAGTGGAGAAGCAGCAACAAGAGATGAGACACCTCATCATCTGGAGCAACAAGGAACAGGCCATCTCCTCAAGTAAATCTCAGCTGCCCTCTTGAAGACAATCTTCTCAAAAAAAAAAAAAAAAAAAAGAAAAGATTGTATGCTTCTTATGAAGAATATGCACATCAGTTTTGATTTAAGTTTCACATAGTGAAGACCTTCATTAAGAAGGTGTAGGTTTAGCTCCTTTTAACCCTTGAAGATCACTGTGCTGATTGAGTGAAAGAGAGGGAACATTTCTCCCTACTGCTTGCTCTTAGTAAGTAGATACTAATTTTTGCTCCCCAAACTCCTTTCCCACCAGGTGGCATATGGCAGGATGTGCTCTGTCCTCCTCCCTTGCCTATTTGTCTTTACATAGCATGACACATCCTTTGTGCAGAAAACCTAGAGTGTATAGATGCTCAGAAGGAAGGGTCATTCCCCTGTTCTCCTCCTTCTCAGAGCCCTAAATGACTTTTACCATCTAGCCCTTCTTCTCATTCCCAGGGTTACAGTTTTGTATACAAATACAATTGTCTTTGCTAGTGCTACCTATCCCTAGTACTTAAATATGACTCCTCTCCTGTTTGTGACTAGCCAGCCAAGAGGTATGCAAACTGAGTCGATGCCACGGGTTACTCCTCTGGGTGCCAAAGGTCCCAGATATTCATGACTTCTTCTTCCACGTCTGTAGTGAGTTGACTGGCCCTATCTAAAAATGTTCCATTTTCACTTCATGGCTCCAAATGCACTTGAATTAAGCTATGGTACAAGGTTTCAGCCACACCCATGCTATGTGCTTGTGCTTTCATGCATGACTACTTTTCCATAAAGTCCTTAATAAGACAGATGGTAAATCTATTGATGGGGGCTTCTGTGCAGATGTGACATGAGGGCCCATTCTTGCTCTTGCCCTCTCACTAGCATTTGTGGGCCTTTTACATTCAGGTGTTATGAAATACACAAACTGTTCCTGACATTGATCTATGATATTTCTAAAGTTGAAGTTTTGGCATTTATTGGGAATAACTGTAATTGGAAAAGTAGCACATATGGATTTCTGTAGTGTTCAAAAAAATTCCACCGTGGGAGTTTTCTGTACCCTAAAGACTCAAAACGTAGGCTGTCTAGGTTATATTGGTTGCCATCTGGCTGAATCCCACTCTTTGTTTTCAGTCTCCAGGCCATTATGTCTTTAGTAAATAATCAAACATATTTTGTTCTATTCAATATCTTTTCTTCAGTTGAATTGTTGGTTAGGAGCCAAAGGTTTATTTAAACAGGTGATAACTTTGCTGCTTACTTGGTATTACTGGAATATAGTTTTAGGTCACATCTGCATGACAAATGCAGTCATGTCAAGTAATCTGAACACACAGCAATGAAGTGAAGTGTTTCTAAGGTTTTGAGAGCCTCCTGGAGAGTTCCAGTGAAAGAGGGCCAAGATTTCACTGTGCAGAGAGGCTCACAGTTCGTGGTCATGAAGTGGGATGGGGAAGTTTAGGTGTAGTGGTAAAAGGGAAACAGGGTGGGAAGAAGGAGCAGGGCAACACAGAGCTGAAAAGGGTGCAAGTACAACAGCTCACATGAGGCACAACCTCTCTCTGAAAACTGTTTCAAATTGCAGCCTTATTAACAAGTCTCTGCAAGTGTTTAGATAGGCTTGCCTAGCCCACTCGGTGGCCCACTTGGTGCCCTGTGGTGGAGCTCTACCCTTGCTCTTCCCAAACCACATCACTGCAAGGCTAAATCCACATCAGATGATATAAATAACACAGCTGAAAAAGTGCAAAAGCATGAGCTTCTTCACTGAAGCAAGCCATGATCACTCAGCTGGGTGCCTTGGTTGTTCAATTGCTAGCTGTCTCTAGCTTGAGCAGCTTGGGCCAGCACTCTTTGAGCCGGGGAAGCAAGATCCATCTCTCGGCTGTCAGCCTGGAATGCCAAGTGGCTGCCGTGTCCTGCCTGCAGGCAGCCGTGACGTTCCTAGGGGCCACAGGAATTGTATGGGGTGGATGCAACCAAGCAGAGGAAAGGGAAAATTAAGACATATAAGCAAGGAGGAAAGTGGTGGGAGCCAGAGGAGGCAAACAAAAGAGGTGGAAGTTATTGTATCCTTCCATGAAAAATGAATTTGGTCATTATTGCGTAGATTGGAGTAGAAGATTCACGCTGAATCTTGTTGTTGTAAAGAATGGTCGCTTTGCAGTAAATAAACTGCAATAACCCCAAAGCCTTTGCCTCCCTGTCTGTGCCAGAGGAAGCTAAGTTTATCCCAAGTGTTTCCAAAACCACATAGCATTTGAAGGCACAGAAATATATCGTGTCAGAAACTTTTAAATGAAAGTCAGTTAGAGCTTCAATGCCTTTCTACCTTATTTTTTATTTTTGTTGCATTCTCTGAAAGAAAAAGTCTGTCTCAAGCCTACACATTTTAACAGGCTGCCAGTTCTTTCCTGCAGCTTTTTCAGCTTTCAAGTATTCATGCCCCCATAACATTATATTTCTTAGTTACTGATAAACATCATAGAACTAAACTGCTTCAGAAAATTCAGCATCACTTAGCCAGACAACATCTTCAGAAAAGTGTTTAAAACAATCTGTCTGAAAACTTATTTCCTAGTGTTTTAGAGCAGGTCTCTGAATTCATCCTGCACTTGATATGGATTGTGTCTTTTGCCCTAAAAAATTGTTCCCAATTCAAAACCCTCTCTTTAATTTTGCTTGAACATGTGCTGGAGTTATCAGAGTGGATGCTGAATACCGGGCTCTCTCTTCCACTTAAGCTGCTGTAAATGGTGAAGAACTTGCACCGCAGAACTACAGAGAACTGAGCTTGAAGTTTAAAAATAGGTGTTCACTTTATTTTGCCTTCATCTGATACCTATCTTAGAGACTAGCCTGATATTTTACATTAATTTAAAGACTTGGGAGCTTCAGATTCTGAAAAAATGCAGCATGGAAAAAAAAAAATCTTAAAGCCTGTCCTGCTTTCCTTTTGTAAATGCCCTCCTTGTAAGCCTTTCTCGCTTTGAGTTAAGCCACCAGATTTCTACTGCTTATCTAAAAACTGACAGCCAAGAAAAACAGCCAAAGAGGGCACTGTCCCCCCTCAAATGTCCACAGCAAGCGGCATACTCCTGCTCTTGTGTTCATTTCCCATTCTAATCAACAATTAAAAAGCAGACCAATTAGCTTGCTATTTTTCCTTCCTTTCCCATTGTGCCAGAGATGGGGTTGGCAAGAGTCCCAGGCTGAGAGGAATAGAAAGTATCAAAAGAGGTTGTCTGTGCCTCAAGTCTTGATTTGTTCCTTTACTTTTCACTAACTGCCAGTGTACCACAGGTAAGAAGCAAATATGAAGGCTGACAGGAAAGGACAGCACAGCTTTATGAATAAACACTTATCCGCCAGCTTCAGACGTTTGTGGTTTCTATTTCAACCTGAACATGGATGAATCGTCCCCCTGTACTCAGCTCTGGTGAGGCCGCACCTCGAGTACTGTGTTCAGTTTTGGGCCCCTCGCTACAAGAAGGACATGGAGGTGCTTGAGCGGGTGCAGAGAAGGGCGACAAAGCTGGTGAGGGGCCTGGAGAACAAGTCCTACGAGGAGCGGCTGAGGGAGCTGGGCTTGTTCAGCCTGGAGAAGAGGAGGCTCAGGGGCGACCTTATCGCTCTTTTTAGGTACCTCAAGGGAGGCTGTAGCGAGGTGGGGGTTGGCCTGTTCTCCCACGTGCCTGGTGACAGGACAAGGGGGAATGGGCTTAAGTTGAGCCAGGGGAGTTTTAGGTTAGATGTTAGGAAGAACTTCTTTACTGAAAGGGTTGTGAGGCACTGGAACAGGCTGCCCAGGGAAGTGGTGGAGTCACCATCCCTGGAGGTCTTTAAAAGATGTTTAGATGTAGAGCTTAGGGAAATGGTTTAGTGGGGACTGTTAGCGTTAGGTCAGAGGTTGGACTCGATGACCTTGAGGTCTCTTCCAACCTAGAAAATTCTGTGATTCTGTGAATTTCACATTAAGGGATGCACAAATTTTTCACTTGTGCTCAGCAACCAGGATTACTTAGGAACAAGTGCTCCCCTGCACCCAGTTTATTTCGATCAGCGTTAAGTAGGGCCCAACCCACAAACAAGCACACAAAGGGATTTTCGTCTCTGATCTTAACAACATTAGGAATTAATTATGATACTTCCTTATACACCCAGAAACTTAACTAGATGATAAACAAGAATGTGATCAGCAAGAACCCAAAGCTGTAAGTCCATAAACCAGTGCAAAGCCTTCAACAGGATTTTTGTTTTCAGTGCAGGACAATGTTCATTCATACTGTGTGGTCATTCACCTGAAAAGGCGTAGCATGGTGCCACGTGCCACTCTTACATTCCAGAAAGATTAAAAGTGTGTGAAAGGACTTGCTTTTTCCTGAATAACTGGTGCTTAGATCTAATTGGAAAACGCAAGTGCTTCTGTTCAGCATATTTAGGGAAACATCAAAAAGAATCTTCCTACAGTTTAGTATGGGAAATTTCAAAAAATGTATATGGGGAAAAGAAAAAGTTAAGTTTGACATCAGATTCCTTGTGTTTTAAACCCCTCACTCCAATTTCAAAATTAGTGTACTCAGATTTTTTGATCTTCTGTTGCTATCATTCAGAGTCTTACCCTAACTTGGAAGAAAAGGGGGACAAAGCATATTTGCCACAACTTTATCCTTATATAAAAAGAAAAAAAATAAAGGTAACATGCAAAAGATGTGAGTTGTCAACACATCTCTTCTTATAAGCAGCTAGGAGAAACAATAGGGAGGCAAATCCTGGCACCCCATAAAAATAATTCTAAAAATAAAATCTGAAAATATTCTGTTCATGGTTGCTTCAGTTCAGTTTGTAAATTTTAAGTGCGGTGTTTTTTTTTTTTGTTTGTTTGTTTTTTGTTTGTTTGTGTTTTTTTTTTTTTTTAAAGTATTTCCATCAGAATATTTATCATATATGAAAAATCTTTTTCATATGTATATATATACACGTATATATACTTAATAAGAAGGAATTCTGGCTACAGGCTGTACTTGGAAACAAGGAGATGAGAGGAAACCCTTCTTGCTAGGATGTGTTACCTGTTTTTCAGAGCCCTTGTGATTTGAAATGGCAAATTTCCTTGGCCAGTGAGCTGAAACTTTGTGTGCATTTTGTTTTGGACCTCTGCTCTCCACTCAGTCCTGGTACTGTTCTCTATGGTAGGATGGCTGTATAATCCTAAAAAATCACTATGTGAATTTGGTTTCATTCCAGGACACAAAGCACCTGCACACATCACTGTGTTCTGACAGAACATCATCCCCCCGCATCACCCCTATCAGTCCAGTTTTTTTTGGAACCAGGGCACAAATCAGGGCAATAAAGGTTGACAACACACTTCTGAGCCCTTGCCTGCATGGTGAGAGCTAGCAGACATTGCATTAGCTGCATCTCAGCAGAAGGTATCTACCAACATTAAAGTGAAAAGCAATCCTTTAGCAAGCTCTGTATTTCATGCTGTGCAAGAACTATAGGTGAAAAACACATCTGAGCTGAGAGGTAAACAAGGCATTGGCCTGCCAGAAAAAGGCAAGGCTGAGTGCTCACTATGAGGACATCGGTGAGGTGTGCTGGGAAGAACAACAAATCCTACTCCTCAACACCCACAGGCTCACTAAGCCTCACTCCTTATAGGTGCCCCTTTTCTTCCAGCTATCTCCGTTCCCTTCCCACTCTTACTCCTGCTCTTTTTTTACCCCTCACCCTGCAAGGAGACATGTAATAGGACTGGTAATAGGACTGCCTGAAAGTTTGCTGTGGGGAGCGCGGGGCCACATAGATGCAATGTTGGGTGCTGCAGCAGGGCTGGGGTTGCTTCCACCCACCTGCTCCCTGCTCCCCCTTGTTCCTCAGGCATGGAGTACAAATAAAGCCACAGCCTGCTATAGGGCTGCAAAGCTCTGCAGGCTATGTGAAGGAAGCATGTCCTCTCCGCTTGCAGGTCAGGATAATTCTCCATATTTTTTATTTTTTGAACAAAAAGAAGCCAACATCTAATGAAAACTTTACTCAGCCCAACCTGTTATTCCTAGCTATATAGGAATAGAGTATTAGTTATATTACCAAGGATAGGTTGAAGCTAAAAAAGGTTAAAAACAAAAGCACAAAAGACCCTTTCTGAAAGGCACAAGGTATAAGTCATGAATTTAAAAGACAATTCTTCCTGCTCAAGCTGCAGAGCAACAGTCCTCCCCCGCCGCCCACTAGATCCTTGCATAAGTGTTGAAAAAGAGATTTTACAGAGTCTTCAGGATTTAAGTCTAGCTACGGGAAGCTGCCCTGAAGAGACTGAAGTAGCATTTTCCTGTATAAAATGGCCCCAAACAGAAGCTCTCTACCTACTGTGCCACTGTCTTCATCTCCCAGAACTAAAGGTTCAAGTTCTGCATTTCCTTCAGCTACAGATTGCTGGTATCACGTTGCACCACATATGCTAAAAACTAAATTATAAACAAGTGTTCAGATTTCAATTTTTCTAAGTGTCAGCTGGTCTGCGATTACATCTATTAAGCTATTGTGTTCAGAGGAACCCACAGCCAGGCATGGACTATAGAACAGGCTCATAACAGATACAGGTTTATCCTGTTTTCCTACTTCTTGCTACCCTACCCCCTTGAAATTACTCTCTACTAAAATACCGAGGGCAGTCAGTGAACAATACAATAGTCTGGGGACTCCAGCCTGCTGGGAGCTGATAGAAATATTATCGGGTGCTTACCAGACTCAGTTATGTCCTACCACCATGAGGGGACACCACTTCCCTCGCTTTGGCTGTTGCAGGCAGCAGCCACCAGCCAGGCACCTCTTCCTCCTCCACCACTTCTGTGAACTCTTCTGGGGATGGAAGGAGACTGGCTAGCCTTACTCAAAGCATGTCAGCCTCCACCTTTCCATCCTGTGCCTCACGCATCGTCCAGTTTTCCTAGCTCACACCTCAGGGATTTCACTCAGGTGCCCAGAAGCCAAGGTTCAGTCTGCACTCCCCCAGGTTGAGGCCATTCCAGATGTCTCCACCTCTATCGTGGGCATCGCTGACTCACATTTTGCTACCCATTAAGGCAGGCGGTTATGTATTTTCTAAGGCATTTTAAAGCAACTTCTGTAGTTGAAAGACTGTAAATACTTCTAGACCTCCAGACTATGAGCACTGCTGCTAAAAATCCTGTGAAAATTCATTAGCAGCCACTCAGATATTTCAATAGCTCTGGCATGAGATGCAGACATCAGCTATAAACATCTCTTATTTTATCATAGTACTGATCAATTCTAACACTTCCTGTCTCACTGCATCTTATTTAAAAATAAACAGCCCCTTGAAAAGACACTGTTGTAAAATAAACTTTTCTACCCCCTTCAACAGCTGTCCCAAATCCTTGCTGCATAATATTTTGCTATGCTGTATTTAACTGCAGACTACATGCTGCTGGTCACCAATGCTCCACACAAGTGTTGGCATCTGCTTGCATAAAACTGCTTTATCATCTCCTTACACCTTCAAGCTCTTTGGAACAGGACCAGTCTCATCTGTGAGATGCCTTACAACTATAGGGAGCTGTAAAAAAATTTCATTTCTTGACTGAGAGGGTAAATTGTAAAATTTTTATTGCAAAATATTAAAATAAATTACATTTTACAAAGACTTAGCAAATATTTACATACAGTGTGATTCCAGTGACGATCAGCAACAAAGAATAGACAGACAGGCATATTATGGAGTGATAGAGTCAGAACTGTACAAACTTCAAAAGCAATTATGAAAGACAAGCTAATTTTCTAAAAGGTAAATCCATCACAAGTGGAATGAATCCAATGAGGCACAAAAATCACAAGTCTAAAACAGAACTCTTGGTTTTCTGTTTAGGTCAACAGACTTGTGTATTGCTTTTTGCTCTCCTCATCAGCAACGCTTGTCTGTCTCTACTTGTACTCTCCAAGCTCAACTGGAGAAAAATATCTCAATATATACAGCTGTGTCACCACGGATCTGTTATCAGTCTCTATGGTTTTATTTCTGCATGTTTTGTGACATCTATCGCCAGCAACAGATTCACAAATCATTAGGTTCAGAAAAATTTAACACATCGCTTCTTGTATTCCCTCAGTGATTTCGTACCAGTGTATCAGATGTGTTAGATTGCCTGCCATGAGATATGTATTTGAAAATGATGCCCTTCTGGTAAAAACAGGTTTCGATAGCACAAGAAAAAAGCAAGAAGTGTCACAATCATGTCATAAAGGATGGGGTCACCTAGTCTATAACATTTAAAAGGGCCTTTATAGGAACAGATTTTTGTCACATTTCAAGGTTTATTTTTCTATTTTTTTAAAGTATTGGCTCATCTTGGCAAAATTACTAAGTTACTATTGTGAAGCATAGGTCTGCATTCACATCATGTGACTCGAAATACAAGCTACTTATAGGCAATAGATAGAAAGAAGAGTTTTCACTTCTACTCCATCTTTTCCTTACATGTGCTTTTAAAGATTAAAACAATAAAAAAGACTTCCCTTTCCTCTCTTTCCAGTAAGAGATCTGCCTCACCTATAAAAACTAATTACACAGGAGTAAGGGAGCTCCTAACATCACTAGTTAGCCAAAAGAGATCTTACATGGCATCCAAAGAAAATGTTTCCAGGTTGACCAGATAATTGAAATGACTACAAAACCTTACCTAATAGCACTAGGGAATTCATTCAAATTAATTGGAGGCACTTTTGAGGCTGAAAAGCTCAAAATCCAGCCTGGACACCCCTCTAACTCACTTTTCTCAAGACATGGAAGACAGGAAGACAAAAAGCTGTCTTGCTTAGCACTTCGGTACTTCTGAGATGGCACCATAATATTAAAACCCTTGGGAAATGGTACAATTTTTTGGAGAGCCAGCATGAAAATCATGTGCCAACCAAATCCCTCCAGAACACTGAAAACAAGTAGGGCTTAATTAGACCAATTATGTTGGCCCCTGTATAAAGATTATTTTTCCACCCAGTATTAGAACTGCATTAAGGCACATGGTGGGGATGTCTTGAGAACAGTTTTGTGAGGTGTGATCATGGTTCCCCAAAAAGTGAGATTTTTTTTTAAACTATTACTTTAAATCCCATGATGATGATTATACATACTCATAGTCTATGCTGACTACACTGGGAAAGGCCAAAGAGCTGCATCTAACATGATAATATGAAACAGATCCCGTCCATTCTCAGCTCTGGCATACAAGTGCACTTCATAACGGAGAATGGAGAATCTGGGTTCCAGTGTGCAACAACCCTCCAAATCAAAGGAGTCCAGCCAAGTATCTGGGTCATATTATTTCTGTCTTAAAGAGAAATTTATTTACTTATTATTTTGCAATTTAGATCAGACTTTGACTATGCTTTTCCATTTCATACAATTTCAGCAAGCATTTTGTCTCCTTACTGTCCTGTAGCTTCTTAACTGTTGGTAAAACTTTTGATCTTTGCATCAATAATGGAAGACAAGTCGGAGGACAACAAAAGCTATATGGAGTGCTTTTTCATTTTCTTTCAAGCTAATATAAACATTTTTAAATTAAAAAAAAAATGCAGGCTAGACTTGTTATAAAAACACCCTGTGTATCAGGTATGCCAACTTACCTAAAATTTCTTAGGGCTACAAGGTACAGCTGTCAACCACAACCCTTCAGATACAAAGAAGTAGTTGAAGAAGGGCTCGGAGTCATTTTAAAACAATGCAGGTGTGTGTGTGTGTGCATGATGGGGGAGTCATTTAAAAGTAAGTCAGAATCTTCTTGATAGTCCATCTCCCTCTTTTACTTCAGATGCAATAACATAAAGCAATTGAATTTGAAATTAGAATCTCCCCATAGCAATATTATCAAATACATATTAACTACTGATTCTAATGATGTTGGTTTCACATTTTTGTCAGTATAACAGACTTGGCCGTAGTTCACTTTCTATTTGAAAAATCTCATACGTGGAAGATGCTGAAAAGAAATCAATACAGACAATCTCGTATTTCACAGTAGGCAACTTCAAAACTTCTTGTCAAGAGGACATCCAACCAGACTGCCAGTTTCCAAAGAAGAGACCGGCAATTGAAGCTGCAACCCGTATTTGCAGTTATTACAAAAATGCAGTAATTCAAGATTAGCACTGTAAAATTCCATAAGCTCATTTTACAGAACTAGTGAGTCGGCCAGCTTTACACTGAAAATAAGAATGAAACAACTTAACTGTTCACTGAACTTTGGAAACTTGAGGACATACTGGAATGACTTAAATACAGTGAAACTATACAAAACAACAGAACTTGAGATGTTAAGGTTCAAAGGTCTTGGCTATTTTCTGTTCCAAGTAAATTAGATACAACCAAAGTCAGTACTTTTTGCTGATGCATAATCAACAGCCTCATTTGAAAGAATTGTCCAGGTTAATGCAAGGATACGGAAAAAGAAAAATCATGGTATAATTTTCTTTGTAGCCAAAATGTCTTGGGATTAAACTTTATGAAAAAGACATATTTCCTTCTCAGTGAGAAGCCCATTTCCAAGCCACATATAATACTTTCAGGAGCTTACAGCCAAAGTCCCTTTTAGAAAGTGCTTTATGGCCTTAAGTCACTTGATCACATCTCAGCTTTGCACAAGATTTGACATTGTTCAGCCTTCTTGAAAGTGGGATATAATAACCATTATGTATGCACATAGATCAGGCTTTAAAACAAAACAGACAAGCAAAGTATAATCAACTGTTTCAAAAATCATCTCTCATTCAAGTCTAGTCTGAAGTACCAAGGCAGGGAGGAACATCAAACAACAATACTGACTAACACACTGCACAGGTTAGCAGCAGTGCTGCAAGTCTCTTCTGACAGGCATTAGGGCATTTAGAGAATATCTGTGTCTCCAAATGAATTTTTTTTTCCCCTCAGAAGAGCAGTGTCACTAAAACTTCACCTGTACATAGATACTGTATAAGATTCATTCAAGTATTTCCTCTAGGAAATGGACAGTGGAAGGACACTTTCAGCATTAAAAAAGTTTGTTGCATCCTGCTTGTGCTCGTACATGCTTTGATCAATAGGTTTTTCAGTCACCTTAATCTTCAGCAGTTCTGGGGATAACGTGCAGTTTAGCAGCCCAATTGGTGAGCTTCATCCCAGAGGATTTTTGCCTTCTCAATCCATTCCTTGGAATTTTTAATTTGAATATTTTGTTCACAAAGCTACAATTATAATTTGACAAGCACTGACATATTCCAGACAGATGTTTTAAAAGCTTCCTCCTCTCCTCAGTCTGCCAGTGCACCTCAGCTCATATCTGTGTCCCTGGTATTCCATCTAAAGTTTCTCATTAAGAACCACTAGTGGTTGCACAATTTTTTGTGGTACAAACTTAACAATGGGTAGTAAAACAATCAAAAAAAAAACAAACAAGCAACCCTTGCTTTCATTTTTGATCAAAGCAGGATTCAAATCCAGGTTTTCAGAAAGGCTAGTGGAGTAACCGAACACATTTGATGCCCAAACCAGTCTCTTTGCAACAGTATAGTTACACTCCCAAACTAATTCCTCAATGAAATGCATAAATGCAGAGCAGGTCCAGTGTATTAACTAGTCTTTTTCTTGTCTACTTTGTTCAAGAACCATAAAATCCCAAGACGGAGCAGGACTCCTGATTCAACTGTTATTTTACAAGTCTCTTCAGATAAGCAAAGCTGATGGGCTCAGAAACCAACTTAGGATAGGAAAAAGACACTGGAGGTCATTAGTTTGGGTCTTGCTTTTGTTTTCAAAGAAATAGGAGAAGTTGCAAAAACATGCTTTTCTCCTTGCTCTATTAATTTGTTCAATATGCACTGACCATTTTCAGAAAACCACAGTCAAGCATGCTTCACGTTGCAGCCTTCACATTGCTTACTGTATTATATTCATTCATCAGTTGTTCATAAGGCACAGAAAGTTCTAGCTCGTTGTTGGTAAAGGTAGATTCATCAGAGGATGGGAATTTTACCAGTTTTTTTTCAGTTTCAGGTTCCTCTACAAGATTATCATCCATGGATGATTTTGAAGTTTCTTCATCATCTGAGATATCTTCCTCTTCATCATCATCCTCATTTACAAACGTTATATTGGCATTCTCAAATATTAAGGGTCGATAGTCTCTGGAATCCCATACTTCACCTTCTTCTTCACTTATCCTGTCTAGCTGGTTTACAAACATGGTTCCTTCTAGAGGGCTGTCTCCAATACGTTTATCATGGAGGTGCCTGAGTACATGACCATTTTGAATGTCCAGGGAAGACTCATCATACTCAAATGACTCTGTCTTTGTGTAAGTCACCTGAGCATCTTTACTGGCATTCTGCATATTTTGTTTGGTATTTTCTACTTTGATTATCTTGTCATTGTTTGTCTTCAGGGCCTTCTTCCCAATTTGTTTAATAAGATCATTGTAGGTCTCTTCCTTCTTTGAAAGGAAGCTGAAAATGTTCACATCCTTTGAGGTACCCATTTGAAGGGGTTTTTTAGACCTAGGATGGTTGTCAAATGACTCTTTTCTTTTTTTCCTCCGTTTCTTGATTGCTTTGTGAACTTCCACAAACATACTGACCTTCCAGTTGACAAAGAGTGAAAGCCAAGCTAGTCCCAGATAGATCCATAACTCCACAAAGTATCTGTAAAGGGCATGATAGTTTGCATCTGGATTTACGCCTAGAAAGAATTAAAAACAAGAACATTACTGAAAGAGGACTCTCAGATGAGAAATCTTAAGTTATTACCCTGAGAGGTACTCCATTCTGTATAGTCTGACCACTGGGCTACAACATAAAATGGCAGCACGTGCTCCTTGTAAGCTATAAAAGTAGTTTCTTCTTTTTGAAAAAAAATATATAAGCATTCTATTCTCCCAGCCCTTAAAGTATAGATATAGGTACTTTCTTTGAGATAAGGATCAGCCTCAGAATTCCACTTACCAAGGACCATCTCCAAAGCCCCAAATAACATAGCAGATTTTAGAGAAAGACAGGATTTATGAGGTAGACACCAGTATGGTCAGCATTTCCTGTTGACAAGTTCTAGACAGCTGCACAGAGAGTATCACACAGCGCTGATGCACTCTGCTTAAGTTATGTGATCTCCTTTAAAGATGCTAAACTGTCATGGTGGATAGGAAAGCTCCATGCCTGAAATAGGGACCTGGGGCAGCTGGAAGGATGACCAACGCCAGAATTCAGCTCCAGACTAAGTCCAGTAAAGGTCTTAGGTATCTAAACTAAGATAGAAGAGCCAGATGCAGTCCATTGGAGCAGTACTCAGATTTTATTAAACCTTATATTCAGAAAAATGTTTTTAAAAAGCTTAGAAAATAGTTTTTAGAATTAGAATTTAGAAACAGAATTGCCACACATTGTGCATGTAGCAAAATAATACATAAAATATAATTACTTACCAGCAACAAAATCTCCAAACCCTATGGTGGTGATAGTGATGAATGAGAAATAGAGACCTTCAATGTAATCCCATCCTTCAGTCACCATAAAGACAAAAGGAGGAATAACTAGATGGACTAAGACACCCCAAACGATGAAAATAGCTGTGCATGTAATTTGTGCTTTCCTCTGGAAAAAAAAAAAAAAAAAAAAAAAAAAAAAAAAAAAAAAAAAAAAGTCAGGGAAAAAAAGATGATTTTCTTTTCCTTCCATGGCATAGAGTATCATTGGAGAGTATCAGTCATTTCGGAGTTTTGTACTAACAGTTTATCAGCTGTAACTGATAGTCACTGACTGAAGTGAACACAACTATTTCTTACAACGGTTCATTTGTGCATAGAGGGTCAGGACTGCTTGTTGCTTTTCTCTTATTTATGCTTCCTACCTCTTTTGGCACTCATCTAACCTCTGCACAAACCCTGCTTCACCAAGCTGCAAACACACACATTTCACCATCATTTTCTGTACCTTCTTGGGTGTTGAACCAAAGAAGTCAGTGCTGTTTCTGAAACTAGGGCACAAACTAGTCCCACCATCCTCCATACACTCCGTCCTGCATTTGATCCCACCTCTGTGCAGTTAGAACTGAGACAAAACTTGTCCAACACCAAACAAACAAACAAAAAAACAGTAACTGAGAATAAAACAGTATTTTACTCTTATGCAGCGAATCAGTTGAAAGTGCTTATGCTAGCACACAAGCAGGTAGGAGCAAGGCAGGACAGCTTATTTCCATGACAGAGGAGCTTATAAGGAATGTTTCTGAAATTAGAGCCTCACCTATATTGATCTTATAGGTTTTTCATGTATGGAGATATATGTCTTCAAAGAAATTACAGTATGTATTACCAAATGCTTCTGCAAGACCTCATTTTCTTAAAACTTCTGGAAGAATTAACATACCCAAAATACCTCCCGGTTATTTCTATGCAACAACCATTTTGGGAAATTCATATTTATACAAGTGTTTGTTTAATTACTACAATTAGCAGATGAATTAAGCTTATACTTTATGCATCAAAAATACACAGCAGGACGATAAACAAACCTTACCAGGCTTACTCTCTTTTTGTCAGAAAACTGGCCTAGCCTCTTTGCACGTCCTCCAAAGAACTTCCCCAGAGCACTGATCCATGTCAAACAGAGAGAACTCCAAAGAGCCCATAAATATGCAAAAGAGACGCCCAGAGGGCGTCTTTGGTGAAACATTCCGTAACCTAAAAGAGATAAGCATATGCACAGTCTGTCTTTGTTTGTACAGAATTCAAGGCAATTCTACCTATACATAGAACAACATTGCATGGCCTTACTGCTGTATCAGATGCTCCTTATTTCACTGTCTATGAGAACATTAGCCTACTCCAGCTGATCTTCTGAATCTGGATGCCTTCCCAGTGCTGACTTTCAGAAAATGTGTATTCCATTACTGCAGGCTGAGAGGAGGACTACATTTTAAGCGTTCCCTGGATAGCGTGCATCTTTTTCCTTGACAAGATGAGATAAATATGAGCTAATACTCATCTCAAAACCTCTAATAAGATTCCCCAGCCTTAAGCAGTAATGTTAAAAGCTTGAGTTTGAATCAATTTTATGAAATGAAATCTCAAAATTTACCCTGAAGTTAGCTTTCACATGAAGATCCATTAATGCATATTTACTTTCTGACCTGTTACCTTCCCAGGGTAAGGGGTTTGAGAGTTAAGTGGAAGGTGAGTTATGACACTGCAAGATATTTCAATTGAATTTCATTCCTTGCTGGTCACAGAACCCAAAACGACATTACAAACTCAAAATGAGAACCCTCTCTGAACAGATTTTTCTTATTTAGGTTCCTGACTTCTTTGTGTCACAAACTAGATTATAAGATGGGTATTGTGAGTTTCAAAATAGAGAAAATGCAGTGCTGGTATGACCTAACAGTAAGGCTTCCACTTACATGTACCTCCAGTCTTCTCTGGTTATTTTGTCATATATATTCTGCTTTTTTTTTTTTTTTTTTTTTTTTTTTTTTTTTTTTTTTTTTTTTTTTTATGTTGTAGGTGTAACCAGGGTGTACCAATACCTTGTAGCAAAGATTACTCCCTAAAAGATGGCAATGTACCTTCTGTATGTCAATGCAAAGGGTTTTATAAGCACAAATCAGTAACGAGATTTATAAGACCACACTTCTTGTTCCTTATATTCTTTAAGAGATTAAAAATAGCCTAGATTGTTCTGTAAGCCAAGAACACTGCTAATTCAGTAGCTGAAGAGGATGAATGTGAGCAACAGGACAGTTATACAAAAACCTTATATGCACGTGCTTTAAATATTAGTTTAATGAAATGTCTGGTAATGCTTTCGGTTAGGGAACTTTATGATTTGTTAATTTAAGTGCATGAATGAATGAAGAGAACTGGAATGACCTCAATTATCCCCATCAGCACCTTGACTCAGTTACTTATTAGAACGACACGTTCTTATATACACCCATGAGCAAAGTGTCCTAAAATATTTTTCCTCTACAAACCTGTGTATTCTACACAACTCCAGCCATAGCAAGCTTATTATTATTAGCCTGACACAGAAATGGAAGAGTACAAGCACAGTGGATCATAAGGAAAACTACAGTTAGGACAGTTGATGTAGCAAATGCTTACCGATTGTAGTGATTACTGTAGCAGCAAAGATCACAGCATTAGGCCAGTTCCAGTTGTTGAAAGTGTTGTTCCCAGTGATGGCAACCCCCTGACCAGCAGCATTTGACACAACCTGTAGGAAACAGTTTACAGTCATTCTTGGGAAATCCTGGAAGCCTGAAACAAAAATGTGTCTGTCCCTCTGGGATTTTCTCCCTTTGTTCACACTTGGAAAATGACTACGTAAGGATTCTTTTTGTTATTATTATTTTTATTTTATTTTATTATTTTTTTTTTTGCAAAGGCCGGCCTAATAAATTGACAATTTTATGAAATATTAAAAATTTGCTTCAGCTAGTAAGAAGTAGTGCAGATGCTCTGACATTTAAATAGGGGCTTTAATCAGATAAGCTCTTACTTGATTTACCAGTTTAACCCAAATGGATCTCTTCCAGATGCTCAACACACTCCTCCAGGCTGAGCTAGCATTTAACCTTCAGTGTAGTTCCTGAACTTGGTTTAACGTTTGGGACATCGTCAGAACTACTATCCATTTCAAAACACTGTTACACGTCCCAGCTTGACTTAGGTATGAACAAGACGTCACAGAATCCTTGGCAAAAAGTGTGTGATTCATGTTAATTCACCTGCTATTCCTGGCAAAGTCAGACCATCTATAAGCCAATGTAACATTGTATTTTCAGTGAAGAAAGACAAATTAACACTTTTCCAAAAATTTAATGTAACAAGACTAATTGATTTTGAATTTGGTCCCTATTTCATTCCCCATCTTCCCCGTAGGAAGCGACTCTGAACACAGCCTCCCCTGCCTTTCCAAGACTAGACTATATAAAATACAGCAATACAAGAACCTGATAATTTAACACACAAAGTCAAAACTTCAGATCAACATTGTACATCTTGCTGATTTGGATGTGTATTTCCAGCTCCCTGACGTAAAAGAGAAGTATGGTTTACCACATTCTCTCCTGAAAGTCCCTAGTTATATAAATCTTTTCTCTGCCATATAATGCTGCTATTAAAGCCTTATCAACTTGCTCTGCTTTTTTTCCCAACTGTAAACCAAGGTGGTCTAACCTTGTAAGGCTACATCCACACACAGAGAGCTGAAGGTGCCACCAAAAGATGATTCAGAATATCTCACTTTCCATCTCTCCCTTGATAAGTCTGAATACAAAAACTAGCTTGAGCTAAATATCTAAAATTAGAGGGTTCACATATATATGGGGGTTCATATATTCATTATACAAATATAAATATATATATATATATATATGCATTCTTTTAACATGACAGGTGAGGTTTACCTTAAACTGGTAATAACTTATATAGGTGCCTACAACCAACCCTTCCTTCCTTCATTTGCCCCTTCTTTCCTTCCTATTTGATTAAGATCTGATCTTGTACCTAGCAAAGACTCAACACAAAGTTCAATCACTGTTAAAAACATACACAAGTTAACACAAGTTTTAATTATTCTTGAGACTTACATATCACCACCCTTCTACTGCAATAAAAATGCCCTCAAAGTGAATATATTGAGCATATACGAGATGCAAACAATTTAATTAAAAAAGCACTTTCAACACACAAGCTATTATGGAAGATAAAAGGAGGAGCACTGGAAGTGAATGAAGGTACAGAAACTAGACCTTTCTGCTGGAATCTGAAGGTGTGTGCAGAGCTGCATGCGGTCTTTCCATAGCCTCCAGGCTCTCAACAGAAAAGGATGCAGAGGGAGTTCTCACCAAGGCAGTCATTTGTCAAAAGAAAATAGCACTTAAGAAATAACCCTAAAACGGGCAGTTTGACAGCAGGCAAGTAAGCCACCCCTTCCAAAAAATATGTGAGGCAGACTATAACAGATCACAATGTTCTGTAATCTGACTGAAGTAACTTCATACTTTTCTGTCATGCTCTGTAGATGAATTTCCTGAAAGTCCCAAAAGATATTCCAAAGCACCCTATAGACACAATCCGTGATCTATCATCCTGAAAAGATGCCTTGACTTCTTCCACTGCCCATCAAAACTGCACAAAATGGTAATATCAAGTTCTCCAGTTCTTTTCTGTGCTATAAACTCACTTGGATTTCTATTTTTTCTCACAAAGCAACTGATCTCATATGAGATGCACTGAAGTATGTTTCCATTGTCACTGGGCCATTATCTCATTGCATTACTCCACCTTCAGTTCATGAGCTCAGTTCCCCATTAAGTATGTACAGTTACTTCAAGGTCTGCCAAGGTCTGGATGTGGCAAGAGGGCCCAGATCCAAGGGGAAGAAGCTGCTGGGATGGGTAGCACATGGCTGCCCTTCACACCCAGTCAGCTGGCATTTCGGACAAGATAGCAGCTCTCTGAGCTGTGTTAACACTTAACATTAAGAATCACAGCTACTCTCCAGCCAAAGCTGCCACCTCCTTCTTGTCCCTGTTAGCACAGCTATCTGCTATTAGCATATGTTTGTCTGCAATTTTCAGTCTAGCCTTTTCAAGTTACTTTTATCCCAGCTGCAAGAACAGAGACAGTCACAAAACAAGCTTTGATAGCTTTGGTGCAGGAGGGAAAATGTAGCTGCTGTCCAAGCAGGAAAACTTTTGCCCATACTGAAATGATTAAATATTTTGGCTTCAACAAATAATGCATGTACAAGTGGACACTGTACAACTGAACAGCAAATATGTTCCTCCCCCCCCCCCCCCCTTGGTAAATGTTAGGCACTGTCATAGATTATCATAATCTAGGATACACAATGTCCCGGGTTGCCTGCATTGGAGTTCTTAAACTACGGAAAATTTATTTAGAAGGCCTTCACATACAAAAACAGAGGGTAGGGAGGGAAAAGAAGAAGAGAGCAGATTGTTTAGGTACTCTCAATGCCCTGAGAGATGTCGTTTAGAAAATACATTTTCAAGTATGCCCAATTTCAAAAGCTGAAAATGGTTTGCTAACTCGGAATTTACGTCTCTTTAGACCCCACCTCATGATGGTTTGGTACGGAAAAAGTGAAGAAAACTTATTTAGTGTCGAATGACTTTTGCCTCACATCAGTCAAACCTCCTCCTCTCCTCCCTCACTCCCCACCACCCCAAATCTGTAGTTTGGCAAGTGAAAAAGGAAAATAAGTAAGCGCCAGTCCCTAGAGCTATTGCTGAGAGTAAACAGACATTGCAACTGCAGAGCAATTCTTAAGATGCAAATAAAAGTAATGCATCTTCTGATTACACTAACACAAGTAGAAACCAGGAGGTCATCTGAATATAATCAAGCAGACAATTTGCTCCATTTGCAGGTACAACCCCAACAGATAAACTCCAGGACTGCTCCACTACAGGTTTGAGTGTCTCCTGGGTTTGGTGACATTTTTACAGGCTCTCTGATGATCAACTTTGCTCAAGATTTACCAGAGCACACAAGAACAACTTGTTATATCTCCTGTATCTCAGGCAAAGGAAAGGAGCATCTCAGATGCTTTGGGAACATACCACTTACATTCCTCTGTACAAGTAACAATATGACTGAAAGTTCTCAAAAGCAACTTGAACAGAGAGAAAACAGAAAGGAGAAGCCTTGACCCACAGAAATATAGATATGTTCCTACTTCTGTTTATATACACAGGAGGCATGGCGAGTTTGAAATTTGATCAGTAGCACTTCAAGGTAAAATCAGTCACAGCAGAATGACATTTAGTCCCTCTAGAAGTAATGCAAAGGTATAAAACTAAAGGAATTGGCAAATTGGAGTCTGTCTGCATGCTTAGGAGGGAGTAACTATGTGGAATGTGCCATTTTACTTCAGCTTCTTGAACTTCAGAAGAAAGGAAAATGGGAGAAGACTATCACCTTCCACCATTTGACGTGTGAAGAAATACACAAATACACAAATTTTCTTCTTTCTAGGAAACGTTTAGAAGGTGGCTTCCATCCAGTACTAAGTCCCAAGTAAAATGTGCAAGCTGTTAAAAGTCAGTTTTACAACTCCATTACAAAAATATGACTTGCAAGTAAATTCTGATCTGAAATCTCTTTATAGTGGTATCTTTGTTCACTCCTAATAAGAAAGAGGTTGCAAAGAAGGTTGTATATATACACCCTTGTCAAACACCAGTACTGATTTTTGAGCCAATTCATCATTATCCAAACCCAGTCATATTTCATAATGGCTATAGTCAGGTTGTTATAGCTGTAGTTCACACAATATTATCTGAATATGAGTTTGAATGCATTTGGCTTCTCTGTCATGGACCATATTAAACTACAGAAAATTTCCTTTAAAAGGCCAAATGGACCATAAGGCTACCTTTGCTACAGCAAAAAAATGACTTCCGCAAGTACTGACAGTTATTCCTGCAGTCTTTGGCACACAAGCAATTGCATACAAGTGAAAGAATCACAGAATGGTTGAGGTGTGAGAGGACCCACATGTGGTTAGTGATGTTATACTAAGTTAAGGAGTGCAGTAAAGCTGTGATACAGGTTTTGCATATCAGGTAGGCATAATTTTATATTTTATATATCCTAGACACTTTAGTATGGATTGCCTGAATCTGATAAAAATAAGCAATAGGAAAAAAAAAAAAAAAAAGAAAAAAAAAAAAGAAATTCCAGGGGTGCTTACAGCAAAATGAGCTAAAGACACAGAAAAATAAAGGGGCTATGTATACTAGAGCAATAGATCCTGCCCACAGACACCCTATTACATACAAAAAGAACAGCCAGATACTGCTTAGTGCCAGGTCTCCTTTGAAGAGGCTGAAGCCTGTGTTATTTAAAGCATTCCCTAGAGATCCGACACATAAGCCTAAGGGTAGCTTTAAAGTTCTCTAGGTGGTATGAACAATTCCCCTTTTCTCCATAAGAAAGGAGATGTGATTGAACCATTAAACCCGAAGTGAGAACCGCTGGCTTTCATTCTACTCATGAGTATTATCGTGTATTTCCTACAACATAGGCAATCACAGGTGTCTGGTGCATCCAAAGCAGAGCATTAAAGCAACAACTGGTGCATCCTTTCAGGTCCCCTGGGCTTTATCCCCACTTCCGAAAGACTGTGAAATCACCTTCCTTCATCTAGGTGTGAGCATTTAAAGCACAGATAAACACTGAGAACTACAAATCTACCAAGATGATCTTCCTACAAGGCATAAAGCTTCAGCAGCAATCTCATTTTTTACATTGACATCCAAATCTTTTACACAATTTGAAGAAGTCTGGAAACTGTGGAGTAGTCATTTAATCACAGGTATGTATAATACAGACAATTTAGCCAAGCATAATAAAATTGTCCAGAGTTGTAGGGTTTAGATTTACAATAATCAAATGAAACTCTATATTGCTGTTCCTTTTTAAGCAGTTTTTAGTTTTAACCAAATCCAGCAGTAAAAGAGTAACATAGCAGGATTCAAATCCACTGGCAATCACAGCACTGCTTTGTTGTCTTTGATTTACACAAGGGATTTGAGTGATTAAGAGTGAAAGCTACCTGAAAACAAATAGATAAAGTGGTGCAAGAAGCTGTATGGATATTTTTCATGGCTTACAGAATCAAGAGTGAGCTTTGGACTTCTTAATGACTTTAAAAATGAATAAATAAATAAATCCATATCATGCAACCTTCACACCTTTCTTAGGCAACAAATTGCCTACATTTTTTGTACTTACCTGGCTTATCTGGCTAGAGCTATAAAGTTACAGTAGCAGTCAGCTGTTTACAATAATCAGATTTTAAACGCAATCAAAACATATTTAGTCGTTAACGTTTATCTTAGCAATATTTTTTTTTAAGTCTCTTTTTTTTTTTCTATGCTCCCATGCCAGATCTACATTACAGTTTGGCTGACCTAGATAATATTGTCTTCGTATTATGTGCAAATAGAGAAAAGAAGGCCACTACATCTGTATTCTTTTTCAAGGGGAAAAAAAAAATGCCCATGTGTGGTCAGACCTACACTGACAGAAGAACTTCATCAGACTCCTTGTGCAGGCAGGCAACACAGTCGCCGTGGCCAGAAATGTCCTGCTCTGTGGGCATATTGCACTTGGACATCTGTTTGCATATTAAAAGCACCAGAAGCAATTTCACAGGCACAGCCTGAATTTCTAAGTACTGTAGAGCTAGATCAATAGTAGTGGATTCACAGTCAAACTAGGAATATATGCCATAAATTAAAAAAGAGCCATAATCTGTTGTTTTGAGTTGTAGTTGTTAAAGAAGGGGGGGAAATAAAAGGAAAAAGATTCAAGGCAACTGCCTTCCTCCTCCCCTTCCCTGATGTGTCCTCATTGAATGGAGGTTAGTGCACATCAGAGAAAATATTTTCCTCACTGAAACCTCTTGGCAGCGTGGGGTTTGGGTAAGGAAAGGGAAAGAGAAGCCAACTATGCAACTAATAGTTTTACCAATGAGTACAACTCAGAGAAACTTTTTCCCCACTTTTCATGTCTGTATATACGAGGTATATACATGTAATGATTTATGATTTTTTTCTGTTTGAGTTCTCCAAAACCTTCACATTAACCTATATATTCTTGAAACTACATATTTCAAGCCAGCCTTCGCTTCCAAAGATAGCTGCACTACTGCTACAAAAACCTTGCTATGCCACGATGCTCGCTTTGGTAGCCAGAGATGCAACGTGGCAGAGCTGCAGAAAGACAGGAGAATACATGTAAATAAGACTAAATGATCTAGGTAGCTCAAATGGCAGCTCTTCCAGTGTCACCTTTAGGAGGGCTGCTGTGTACAGAGAAATCAAAGCTCATCATTGTTGGGAGACATGAGAAAGTCTTTAACAAAAATCCATGGCCCAAAATACAAAACAGCAGCACCTCGGTTGGACTGGTGCATTTCTGACAAACATTTAGCATCTGGCAAATTCTGTACGTAATCCACTCAGCTCAGGAATTCGCAGGAAACCATGTCTGTAACTGTCGATGACTCCAGAAGAGATCTAAGTCACCAGGAAAAGCACAGATCCGTGGTTTCTGAAATCCGTTTTTCCCCACTCCCATCTCTAGTTAGGGACAGGCTTGTTCTGAAGCTCACTTAGACTCCTAGATCCCAGCTGACTGAAATACGCTGACATACAACCAGGGCCAACACAAAGGGCCAAGAGAACAAGCCTTTCAGACTGCCTTAGCCACTTTACAGTCCACGCAGGACTATGCTAACTAGCAGGACTTTGGATGGTTGACCTTTCATTTCCCTCTCAGCATTATCTGTGTTTGCAATATGAATTTGATGTTTGTCAGGACAAGAACGACGCCAGATGTGAAAAGAAGACTTTTAGCTGAGTCCTGGATTTCCTACTTCACTTCTGTGGGGAATGGTTTGCGACCTTTTTTGTAGAAAGAAAAATAAGACAAGTGAACCATATTGTCTCGATCTAACAGGCAACACCCTTGTGTCTTGCTAACCTGTCAAAGTTTTACTGTCCTTTACTGACCTATGCAGAGAGTAGAGTTAGAAGGCGGTTGGGGCAAAAGGTACAGGATATGAGTCAGCAGCACCTGCATGAGAGAAGGATGATGAGGGTGAATAAAACAAGAAAAATTCCACATTCAGATGAACTGAGCACATGTAAGTGAATCCTTAGTTAATTCAGCTGCTGTGTTTGGCATTTCTTCCAACCTGTCCTCCACTAAAAGTTGCCAGGTTCTCCAGACTCATGAAGATCCTAGCACTTGTACAGTCTGTTTTAATGAGTGTAAGATCCAGCGTTGAAACAGGAAGCTTTTAATAGAATAATGTGATTATGGGCAGTAGCCACCTACCACAAGTCAAAAGTTGAAATTTGGTCAACCAATGGGAAGTAGTCATTGAGGGAATAATGTCAGCTAACTTCTAAAAGAATAAAAAAAACATATTTTCAAATAATAAACCTAAGCAAAAACATATATTAACAGCACCTAAAAAGCCAGAGACCAATATTAGCATACAAGATTCCTTCCCCCTTATCTATGAATTGAGCTAGAACAAAAATAAAATCAAACCCTGCAAAGCAAGTGTTAGTCCCACTGTTTACATTCCTACATAGAACAACTACAAACAGCAGGGGACACAATTTTTCTCCTTTCTGTCATACGCTGCTTTAAAAAATGGTTTATTAAGTGTTATTGCAAGTAAAAACATATTTTGCATTTTTTAATCAACAGTTTAATCTTAAAATACTGTTCCCATCAAAGGGCACACTTTTGAAAGTTACAGCTTTGAAAAAAAAAAAATCCTGGCAAAATATGCGTTTACATACTTGAGGGGAGGGTTTTCTTTCCAGCAATGCCAAAATTTAAGCCTGAACAAGATGGTATTTTCACACTCCTACTGACACAGTAGATAGAATGTCTTCAGAGAAAGGAAAACTAAGTTGTCCTTAACTCTTCTTCTTACTTGCTTCAATATATCAGTTGGCTTTTTTAACAAGCCAATCATAAAAGTTATTTAAATTGGCTAAAGGTGACTTTAAATGATCTACCAGTATCTTAGCATAGAAAATAGAAAGGTACACATATAGGTCAAATGCACTGTAGATACTACATTTTAATCAAAAGGATTATTAAAAAAAAAAAATAATAACTTGCTCTGCAGAAAAGGTTTAACTATCTTGTTGATTCTTTATTCACCCAAGCAGCTTCTCAGTGTTTCATGCTATTTATGCAATGGCGATTCCTTATGCACATACAAGTTGTAGATCCAAGACACTTTACAGTTGTTATTACTTTCCCTTCATTAGGCTTAATTTTGGTCTGTCAGCAACTTGGACTTCCATCTAAGCATACCTCTTCTTACCCAATAGAGCCTCCAGCACATGCCACTTCATACAGAGCTGTCCCTACATCTAAGCCCGATATATAAAGAATGCACGTAAATACATGCCTGGTTTTCACTTTGCATAATTCAGTTACATAACAGGACAGCAAACCAAACATTGTTTGGATCTGTTAATATAAAATACAGCACACCCAGAGGGCTCTCTTGATTTACTAATTAGTTTGTTTTGTCACAACCCTTTATTGAAAATACTGGGGAAATTCCTGTTCCTAGACTTCAGTGTGCCTAGCACTAATTGATTTGTTTTAGCAGACGTACTGGTTTTATTTGCTGGAGAATGCAGAGTGGGCTATGTTGTCATGCACTGGACTTTGAAACCAGCCAGATTCCAACGAAAGCCTGCACTATGAGGAGAGCCGTGGATTACAGCTGCTGATTCCTTTACATCTACTGATCAGCCCAAAAGCAGAACAGGCTGTGCAGTTAGAACACCTGAAGATCATGGTGCTGGACATAGGCATACAAAATAAAACAAAGCAGAATTGGCCTTTAGCGGGGGAAAATACTCTCATCTAAGGGACTGCATTACTGTGCCATAAAGAAACTCTATGTACATCCTCCAAAGGACATGAAGCACTGAGCTTGAAGACTAGAAGGCACTCTGATCTAAGCCCTACATACTTTTACACTAGAAAATATTGCTATTTGGTGTAGTTCTCAGGAAGCTACATGTGACATTTATTTAGGTGCTCAGAACTGAGGAAGAACACAGAAATACCCCAAAGCAAACAGGAATTGCTGAACAGCAAACATTAAGCTGCATCAGAAGCAGCATGGACAGCAGAGTGAAGGAGGGGATTGTCCCCCTCTGTTCTGCTCTTGTAAGGCCCAACCTGGATCCCTGCATTCAGCTCTGAACTTCAGCACAAGGATAGGGACCTATTAGAACAAGTCCAGAGGAGGGCCACCAGGATGATCAAGGGGCTGGAGCACCTCTGGTATGAAGACAGGCTAAGGGAGTAGGGGTTGTTCAGCCTGGAGAAGAGAAGGCTCCTTAGAGCAGCCTTTCACTGCCTAAAAGGGGCCTACAGGAAAGATGGGGAGAGACTCTTTATCAGGGCACGTAGGAGATAGGAGAAGTAGTAATGGTTTTAAACTGAAAGAGGGTAGGGTTAGATTAAACATTAGAAAGAAATTCTTTACTGAGAGGGTGGTGAGGCCCTGGCACAGGCTGCCCAGAGAAGCTGTGGATGCCCCATCCCTGGAGGTGTTTAAGGTCAGGTTGGATGGGGCTTTGGACAACCTGGTCTGGTGGGAGATATCTCTGCCCATGGCAGGGGTTTGGAACTGGATGATCATTAAGGTCCCTTCCAATCCAAACCATTCTGTGATTCTAAGATTCTGAGAGACAGTTTGTCAGATAAGCCAATTAATTCCTACTTGCACCTAAGTTATATCATGTTAGCTGTCCTTTTCAAATTTTACACTGCCCACCCCCAGAATAACCTGTATGTGCGGAGAGAAATTAAACAAGAGCATCCTTCCTACAGCCTAGTACACTCCTGCATACAGGCTCCAGGACTTTTCAAGAATTTGAGGAGTGGAGTTTCTCAAAAGCACTTGTTTTTCTATGCAACACAATCATAAATAAATCACAGGATAATACTGTTACAGGTCTCTACCTTTATTAGGGTAATGGCCTAAAAATCCATCCTGCCCTTGCAGATGGGACCTTCTCTCTAACTATTCTGCTAGAATGAAAGGAGTTGTCCCCCCATCTCCTCCCAAGCACTGATGGCAGCTATTTCCTCCTCCTGTGGCATCGCTATTTTAACTCACCACCAATTATACATATAAAACCAGGCAGGAAGTTCTCAGGTAGATTGAGTCTCAAAGAAAACAGGGCACAGACTTACATCTGGGCACTGGATTTTGTTTTACATTCTTGGAAGTGCAATGTATGTGTGAGAACAGTATCAAAAAGTTAACATTTGTAACAGAGACCAATCATCAAGCTTTTTAATCCAAAACTACTAGCACTGACAGTGTGGAGAAGAGGGGAAATAATTTTCTCTGCTTGCAAAGGGCATTCTCAGTGAAGACAGCATTGCAAGCACAAGCATATTAAACCACTGTTCTCTTACTCCACACCCTACCTAGCTGGAAAAAAGAACCAGGGTAAAGAATGCACATTTGTCACAGATAGGGACACTTGTTACTTCATTCTGCTAAGTGCTCATTTGTTTTCTTCTTGTTAGCTTACAATTTAACCAGATTAAGTGATCCTTTGAAAAGGCAATCTGTTGATTAACCCATATTGTGCAGAACAAGTCATGCTCTTCAAGAACAATCTCAATTTATTAACCAAAAATAGCTCTAATTGGTCAGAGACAAGGAGGGAGGAGAGAGGAAAGAGGTTTATACATGTAAAATTAAAAAATATATGATTTAGTCTGGCTTCAGCTTGTTATCAGAAGGCCAGGCAATAAATCAAGATTTTAGAGGAGACGTAAAGAACCATCTTTGTACTTGCTTGAACCTGAAAGACTCATAAAAAATTCAATTGTAGCTAGTATTTATGAGTCCAGAGGCCTCAAGACACAGTCCAGTGGAAACAATTTGTGAGTCTACGGTCAAATTAATTCCACATTATTTCTTGGGTATAGAGAAGGTAAGCAATTGTGCCAGCAACTCCCTGCTTGGAAAGATAATCAAAATTAGACAGAGTATGAGCAGGATTAAATTCACAGGATACAGAAAAAAAATAAGAAGTAATTTCTTGGGCATTTCTATAGTGCCAGCATTAGGTCTTGTGAATATTCCACTCTCCTCCCTCTGTCTGCCCATCCCCAAATTAAAGCCAGATGTTCGTGAGCTGACCATTCCAGTAGTTAATATAGATGTAAATGCTGATCTCTGCACTGAATTCTGCCCTACCTACAGCTAGCCCTTATGTTGCTTCTATGTGGAAAAAGTGAGTCTTAGTATTCCTGTAATGCACTGGAACACTACCTTCCCAACCAGCCTTATTTACCTGGTCAAACAGCAACTTTCACTGCCACCCTGTAACTAGAACCACCGCCTCTTCACTCCCACCAGGGTGAGCACCAGCTTTGCAAAGTTTATGCTCTGCATGGAAAGTTACAGCTCAGTAATAAATCTAATTGAGAGAGCTCGTCTGAGGACAGGTTGCTTCCCAAGATGCAAGCGCACTCTTAACTTTTGTACTTTGGCATGTGGAACAAGGACTAATAGTTAAAAGAAATGGCAAATATCCTGGGAAATGATCACCACTAACATGACAAAAGAATTGTCTTTTGTGGGACAAACAAGTGAGAAGGGAGTAAATGTACCACTTAACACCCCTGACTTCCCAACTTCTAAACCTGCAAAGCAACAGAGAAAGTAGTTCCAGGAAAGGGCATTGATTTAACAGAAACATACACAATATGATCACTTGCCCACACAAGAGAACCACTGGAAAATCATCTGATTTGGCTGAATTACATCCTCCCACAAGAGACAGCAAGCTGGCAAAATGCAGCTTAACATCTGTCAAGTTGGTACAAACTCCTTTTCCAGTATACGCTATGGACAGAGGTTCTCCTTCAATTAACCTAAAGAGGAGAGTTTCAGAACTTCTGTATCTTGAAATTGGACCTTATTGCCCTTGAAAGCAATATAGGTTTTGTAATTGATTTTATTTAGAGAAGATAAGGTCTTATACAGGTAGAACATGGGCTGCGATAAGCTCCAGCAGTGCCGTAAGCACAGAAGTAATGACATAGAAGTAGTGACAAAGCAGTCAGCAGGCAGACTGGCCATATCTTCCACAGTTCCAGTTTACTGTTCTCAGTTTACAGTTCTCAGTCCTTATAAATGAAAGATACGATGCCATCCTTGCCATTACCTGTGGACTTGGGCACCCTGTAAATCTGGTGACATTATAGACTTTGACACGTCTTAAATATACAAACATCTTTTTCAGATATTTATTGCATGGCTGATTTGACAGGCCTGCAAACAGTCCTGACCAACTGTACACAAGTAAATCATATTAATTTGTTGGCTTCAAGGAAAATATATCTTAATGAAGAACCTTTTTCAAAACAAACAAACAAACAAACAAAAAACTTGGCAATTTAAAAGCCTGAGTTAAGATGTTCTAGACACCTACCACAATTTATTGTGCCTTTCCTTTCCCATTCCTTGACATATGCCAGCAGCAGTAAGTGCAGGTGAAATACCTGTTTTTCATTATTTCTCACGCACCCAATCATAAATTTTAGGTATTTCAAAACCAGAAGCACATCAATAAAGACAAAACAACAAAATGTTAAATGGTTGAAATTCCTTTTCCTTGATGTATTACTGTCATTCAGAAAAACATTGGTGAAACTCAGCTGTCATGATTAGCACACTTCTAGTCATCCACCTTTAAGAAATGGGAGCAGAAGATGATGGGATAGAAGAACAAGGGGACCCTAATATGGGCCAGTCAAAGCAATTTGGACAGCAGAATTGAGAGCCAAGAAAGGATGGCAGTGCTGTCTTTGTACTAAATCAGAAACAGGAATGTAAGACAGTAAATAACAAAAGCCATTTAAATGAAAAACAGTGTCAGTAAAAGAAGAAAATAAATTGAGCGTGAGCAAAATTAAACTGTAAATTAAAACAAGTTCTCAACCTAAGTAATAGTTTTTAATCAACTCATTAAGCGTGGTAGTGTAGATGAACTTCCCCATCTAAACCAAGCTCCAGCTTAACAGTGGTTGGTTAAGTTTAATGAAAATATTTCTGTGATGTGGTGTTGCAGGTAATATTTCTGATTTGAAATCTGTATTACAATTACAATGCATTGGGAAGAGTGTTATTGTCCTACAGTAACATCCTCTTAGTAGTAAAGAAAAGGAGTTCTTCAAAGGCTGTAAGAAAGCAAACAACCATTACCCTTTTCTGTTGCACCATCCAAAGGCATACAGGAGTTTATTCTCAAGGACTAGCATAGACTGAGATAAAGGCTGAAGAATAAAATAAGTTTCATGGGAAGAAACAACCATACTGTTAAATAGAACAATAAAACTTCAGCAGCACCAGCATGACTTAGATTTTTTTTTTTTTTTTGTGGAAGACTTCTAACAAGCCTCAAGTCTCTCAATAAGGTCCAACCAACATAAAATACTTGTTTCCTTTACTGGGTGCACTAACGTTCTACAAGGTGGAGATAACAACTTCCTGATTTTGTAAAGCCTCATCACAAGATCTCACATTTCTGAGAAGCACAAGTCAAGATTACTGATTTTGTAGTGATAATATGCACTCATTGCTTGTACAAAGTGCTGTTTTACTGAAGGTTTACAGCTGGCTGTTATGTCTACTGCTATCGGACAGAACACAAGAGCTGTCCTCTTCAGATTAAGCAAATTTTACATGAAAATATTCCAGCTGATAATGTAAACAGAAGCCTAATCAAGGACTGCAGTGGAAGCACTACACAACTCAAAGAAAAGTGGAAAAGAGTAGGTCTGCATCTTTTTGTTTCATTAAAAGCAAGAGTTTTGTTTGCCCTTGCAGCTTTCATTTATAAACAACTATTTTACAAAATAGTAGTTTAAAAATAGACAGCTTGAGAAATTTTCAGTAAAAAGGCACATAAGCATTTAAAAAAAAAATCACATTGTGTACATGTGTTTGTGGAAACCTACTGTACTTGGTCCAACACAGATTTGGATACTGCTTATTGATTTCACGGTCTGCAACAAGTTCTGTGTTTTGCCGTTTTCTCCAACCTCATAGAAACTCCCAGTTGTATTCCCAAACTACCTCTACTGAAAAGAATGTCAATGTCTGAGGCTTCAGTTTTCACACAACAAATTCAAGAATGAGGCCACAAAAGGAGGTTCAGCCCAAACAAGGCTGGACCTAAGCGTAAGCCCTTTCTTCCTTACCAAGGGGAATGAGGCCAAGCAAGCACTGCTCATGTGATTTTACAGAAAAACTGTGAGTAGTCAGGTCTGTTGAAATATCTCGTGCTGTTTCTGTGTCTTAAGTGTGTAATAGTGAAGCCTCTCATGGCTACATCGGCAATTTTCATTTGTAGATTACATCATATAATCACGTCTCTAAGAAAAGCATAGAAAAACTTAAAGCCACTGTTTGGTCAGAAATCAGGTAGTCTTAAGCTGCTACAGGATGATTTTTTTTTTTTTTTTTTGGCAAATTGAGCAATTATTGTTGAATAGCTAAAGTTTCCCCTCACTACCAATGCCTCTCAAATACAGCACTGTAGAAACTTAGATTCATGTGTCTTTTGCAGGTTTTAAATGGTCCAAATGACTTCATTTGCCAGTCCCAAGGAACTACAAAAGACAACTTTCACGTGCAGAAGTCAGCCAGCAGATCCTGCTGCTAGCCTTCTTTTTGCATTAAGATCTAGCTAGCAGCACTCTCTATTAGTGACCTCCCAGCCCAGATGCAAGAAAAAATGAGACTAAGGGCAAAGTACTGTAATGAGAAAGAGAATTAATTCCCCTGCAATAAACCCAAGTTCTGTAATATTTTCTATTTTAGCACAAATAAAATCATACTGATACTTAGGTGGTAAGACCCTGTTAAAAAAAAAAAAAAAAAAAAAAAAAAAAGAGCTGTACTTCCATTCTGCAGTAAAACTAGGTGTTACTGTTTCCTCTGGAAAAAAAGTTCTAATTTGTAGGGATATTAACCTCTTGGAGGCATGTCAATATTTTTACAGCATGCACTGTTTAAGACCTGGTTGTGTATCATGTATAGCATGGACAGTTAATTTTCCTATAAGTCATAATTCATAGGACAAACAATGTGAGGGATATTAATGGAAAGAGATCAACAAGGTTATTTCCTTTTGTGGCTTTCTGCAGGGTTAAATAATAAGTGAAACTCATAATTCAGCAAATTAGTTAACTGGAACGATTTTGTCATAGCAGAATTGAATGCTAAAGCTTACCTAATTGTGATACTTGCAGATCCTATGCTTGAATGAACTAAGTGCTCCTTAACTTTATTTCCCCCTTTCACTTATGTGCAATGGACTTAAACACCAACAGTTTTGAAAAGGCAACTGGCTTCTTTGAAAGATCATGACTACAAAGTTTGACATTTCATATGGATTTTTCCCCGCTATTAATTTCAGGACTAGATTCCAGTTAAATGAACTAGTTAATAAACTATTTTGATGAAAAGCACATTCATTGCTTTACCAGCATGCCCTTGCTTTTGTGATTAATACAATTATAGAACTGTTTCCTCTTCACTTTCCCAAGTTCCACATAGACATGTTTTGAAGACAAATTAACTAAAGGTTACTGCTGCATGAGAGCTGCAGCTGTTCTGCAGATGCCGAGTGCCACAACTTTTCTTTGGCCTCAGAAGATTACTGTCACTCAGAAATAAAATGTATCAGAGGATTTCATAGCTTTCATTAATACAGTTTAACTTTGAGGGCTCCTGTGCAGATACGGTTATACCACTCCTTTCCTTGGTTGGAAAAAAAAGGCATTTAACAACTCTTACATTGCATCTACTGCTTCAAGAAGCTGGAAAGCACTAATAGCAGATTAGGCTTCCTTCCTATCTGAATACATACATGGTGACTGATGGAGCCAACTCCCCTTTAGAAGGGCTTTGGAAAATGCTGTTGTCCCCATTTTACAGATAAGAAAGTGGAAGCAGAAGAGTCAAGAGTTTAATCTAGCCCTCACACCAGCAGTTGGTGACCTATGTTAGAACCAGACCACATTTACATGAGGCTATTGCAACAGAGCTGTTACCAATTGCATAAATAGATGCTAACCCGCACAGCAGTCTGAATTTCCAGAATAATGTTTTTCTGTTTAGCTAAAATTAATTTAAGTACATTTAAGTTAAATCAAAACAATAATTTTAGTGTCAATGAAAACAGTTTATGGAGATTAATTTACTAGAAGGAGAGAGGTTGGACCATATTTTCGTAGTACTGCTTTTTATTTTTATTATTTTCTTTCTACAGGCAAGGCTTCAAGACCTAGAGCAGCAAACAGATTAATCTCTGCAGATTCTACCCACCTATAAAATGGCATAAACTGGAGTATTTCTACAGAAAAATTTTGATATTTCACAAAAGAAGTAAAAGGGGAAGTCGAGTTTAGTTCGAGTGAAGCTTCATTCCCACAGTGCCTTCAGTATAAGAATAGTTCATCAGTACAAGACAAACACAGGTGATCCAAGCTTGATAATCTTGCTTATAGAAGCCTAAAAATGTTTTTCAACTCATTGAATGAATTGCAGCATAAAGTGATATTGCATTAAGAAGCTTATTATACCACCCCCACAACCCCCATTTATAGCCATGTATAAGAACATGCATCAGATTAAGGAAATCTCAACAGCTTCTAGGATCAAAATGTTACAGGCTTTTAGATTTCATTCCCCGAATTTCAATACAGCATTAAAAGTTTTGCTTCTCTGAAGATAAACTAAAAGGTGCTGCTGGAGAATGCTGGTAGCTTCACACATCTCATTTTCTATTTAACAGCCTAGCTTAAGGAAAAAGAAGGAAAAGAAAAAAAGCGGGTTCTAGTAAAACAACTTATGCTGGTCTGACACTTCAGTGAGCATGCACATGCTCGAATAAAAATCTTATTTTTCTTCTGACAGCACCAACTCAATGAAACGAAACTAAAAGTGAACAGACTTAGGTGGAGCAGAGCACTTAGTAAGATGTCATTTTTTAATCAAGCAGACTTTTGAACTACACAACAGGAGCAAGAGCCACGCTGTAACGCTGTAGGCCATTAACTCTTTGGGGGCATAACCTTTTCTAACTCACCTCATTAAGCCAAACAAACAAAAAGGTTTCCAGGGTAGTTTTAAGTCAACCAAAAACTTTACATAACCTCAACCACACTGATCTCTCTCCCTGTATCATTCCATCAGACAGCAGGAGGAGGCAAGGCAAGGCAGGCTTCCAACATCAACTTGGACAGGATGCTTTGTAAGAACAGCAAGGTGATGGGTTTATGTTAGAGGAGTAGCAAGGGAAAGAAACTGCCACAGAAACAATATTTGCTTCGAAACTTCTGTCATTATGTATTTAGCTTTATCTATGGCATAACTTAAACCAGAATTTGGTTATGTACTACAAACACCCCCATCCATCTCAAAGATCAGTCTTGAGCTAGTCTACCATTGAAGGAAAGGAGAAGTGGCTACTCTGGACAAACGTTTTCAAATATAAATACAGAGATCTGCCAGCACAGTTACGGCAGGATATGAAGAAGTGTGATCAGTAACTAAGATAACTGTGCTGGGGAAGGGCCTGATCTAGACACTCTCAGACCTGTAACAGAGTAAATTCCTGAGTGTATCTTGTTCCATGAGATGGGGGTGTGAATTTGACTGGTAATAACATCACTTCGTTGGTAAGAGCTGCCTAGGCATCAGAATATTTCTTAAACACGGCTATATCAGCATACATAAAACATATTTTTTCAGGAATAGCAGAACATTAAAATCACTTGCACATGTACACTGGAGCAGTCTTTTGCTATTTTATTATGTTCAATGCTACAGTGTTATGTACACAGAAGAGGATCTTCCCATGTGAGCTTCTAATCTGTAACTTGGACCAAAACCAAAATAAACAACAAAAAAGAGTACATACAGAACTAAAAGATTATCAATTTTTTTTGAGGTAATATCACATTTAGTTCCTAAGCAAAAACTGATGGCAAAAAAGTCACTACATATATCCTGTATAATGTGTATTGAATAAACAAAGTTTTTCAACTGAAATAAGCAAACTTGTTTCACAGCTTGAATTTAGCTTGAAAGTTTATAATTGTTTTTGATGTAATTTTAAGCTAGCAGCTCTTGGTGATTAATTAGTCTTCAAATTGCACTTTAGCAGTACAAAATTTTTTCATGCCATTTTTACATTTTTCACTCCCAGCCACCTCAATATCAAACCAGCTTTGCTTAGACGTTGCAGTGGCTGCATCATACAAACTAGTTCATTAACTGTGATAAGGACATTTGCCACGTCATTGCAATGCTGTTTTGCATCTTACTACTGAAATCAAAAGGAAGATGGGAAATGCTCTAACAATTCTCAATATGAGAACTTCCCCACTAAAAACAGAGAAGAAAATGAGTTTATATGATGCAGAACTGAGAAGGTATGGGAGCCCACAAAGCCCAGCTTCAGCCATCATCTACACAAGGCATTGGTGACTTTGGAATGAATGAGGACACGGCTACTTCACCTACTGCGTTTTACATATAACAAGTTGTATTCAGTATTCACTCAGTTTCAGCAGAATTACTGCACAGAAAAATTCTGCTCATTTGGTACAACTTTAACCCTACCTCACACTCAGCATGCCCCCATTATCAAACTACCAAACTGCACACATCCAGATTCAAAATTTTCCATATAATTGCAGGTCACTCTGCTGTGGTTTAGTCCCAGCAGGCAGCTCAGCACCACCCCGCCACTCACTAACTCTTGCGGGGATGGGGGAGAGAACTGGAAAGGTAAAGGTGAGAGAACTCAGGGGCTGAGATAAAGACAGCTTACTTGGTAAAGCAAAAGCTCTGTGGACAAGCAACACAAAACAGGCAATCCATTTGCCATTTCCCATCAGCAGGCAGATGTTTAGCCACGTCTAGAACAGCAGGGCTCAGCATGCATCATGGTTTCTTGGAAAGACAAATGCCATCACTCTGAATGTCTCCCCCTCTTCCTTCTCCATTCCCCCTGGTTTTATTGCTGAGCCACATGGTGTGGGACATCCCTTTGGTCTGTTGGGGTCAGCTGTCCTGGCTGTGTCCCCTCCCAGCCCCTGGTGCACCGCCAGGCTGCCAGCTTAAGGAGCAGGAAAGGCCTTGACCCTGTGGGAGGGAGGTAACAAATAGTCTATGCCCTGCTATTTCTCAGCTGCCCCACCCTGGGGATGTACAAAAGCCAAACCACCCTGCTATCTTCTTGATACTTTATTACTGGAAGAGAATCAACTTCCCAAGAACTGAAAGCTGTTACCAGTTCCTCAGAAGCTGTAGGCAGAGACACAGCACTTTGCTAAGCAGAAAAACCTCCAGCTTAAAAGCTGCTTAGCGTCCAAAACGCTCAGAAAGCCATCAAAACCACAGGAAAACTTCAGTTACCTTAAATAAGTGAGACAGTTTAAGATGCACAAAATTCAGCTGTAAGCACCTAGTCAACACAGTGTGAAACTACTTGATCCTCAGTACGAAAACAAAAACACAGCTGTGGGGACATCTGCCCAAATTACCAACTGTCTACACTGTAGCAGAGCTGAGCAAACAAAGCCAAGGCACTCTCAAAGTGTGAACTGTTATCTTAGATTTAAGAGGTAAAACAAAGACATCCAGGTTCATTTCACTCATCAAGTTGACAGCTTTAGGACCTTGTGAAGACTATGTAGAAACTCCGTGAGAAACTGCCTTTATGCTGCAGATACAGCCAGCTACGATACTACTTTGAAAATCTGGTGCCACCATAGTAAATTACATAGGGACACAATAGTTAACCTACTGCTGTGCTGCTCTGATAGAATCTAATTCAAAGTTCCGTATTCTTCCTTTCCTTCTCCTTCCCTCCACCTCAAAACCCACCAAAAAATAAGTTGTAAACATGGAAGTATTATTCTAAAAGGGCAATTGGCAGTGATCATTTGAAAGAGGTGAAAAGCTTTCAGACTGCACTGATACCAAGGAGAAAGCGTGATTTTCTAAACATGAACTCCAATGCCCTTCAAAAACCCTTGTGCCAAGGTGAATGTTGATTACAGAATTGCCCTCGATGACTCTGCAGTCACGTACGCACCACTTACACAGGCCTGAAGGCTGAAATTCTAACTTAACCAGCAAGTTATCATAGTCCAACTATTTAAGTTGGCTTTAGCATATTAGCATCCCAGTCTTCAGAGCTCCTCAGCAGTAACTGTAACAGCTGCATCTGTAGTAGAGTATTGCAGCCAGACAGCTGAAAGAGAAGCTGTGGAAGAAGTCAGTACCAGCACTAAGACCTCCCTGTTCCTTGGGTTCCTGGAGGAGGCTCATCAGCCTCACATCCCTTGAAGGCCAGAGAAAACTTTGTCTCTGGCAAGGGACCACACATGATTCTTGAGCAACTTTCCTTCAAAGATTTATTTATTTATTTATTTATTTTTACTCCCATAGAGTAGGCTGGGAATAGGAGCACTTGGAAGTTATGCACATTATTCATCACATTACAGCATTAGTGAATAGGGGAAGAGCAACTGACATCATCCACCTGGGCTTGTGCAAAGCATTTGATGCTGCCCCTCATGACATTCTTGTCTCTGGAGGGAAGAGATGCCATCCTGAGGTACCTGAGCAGGCTTGAGGTGGGCCTGTGAGAACCTCAGAAAGTTCAGCAAGACCAAGTGCAAGGTCCTGCAGCTGGGGTGGGGCAATCCTAAGCATAAATACAGGCTGGGCGGAGACTGGATTGATAGTAGCCCTAAGGAGAAGGCCCTGGGGTTGTTGGTTGATGAGGAGCTCAACATGAGCTGGGAATGTATGCTTGCAGCCCTGAACACCAACCATATCCTGGGCTGCATCAGAAGCAGGGTAGTCAGCAGGGCGAGGGAGGGAATTCTCCCCCTCTACTCTGCTTTCATGAGAGCCCACCTGGAGCCCTGCGTGCAGCTCTGGGGCCTGCAGCCCAAGAAGGACATGGATTTATTGAACATGTCCAGAAGAGGGCCACCAGGAAGATCAGAGGGCTGGAGCACCTCTCCTATGAAGACAGGCTAAGGGAGTTAGGGTTGTTCAGCCTGTAGAAAAGAAGGCTCCAGGGAGACCTTAGAGCAGCCTTCCACTGCCTAAAAGGAGCCTACAGGAAAGCTGGAGAGAGACTCTTTGTCAGAGAGTGTAGTGATAGGACAAGGGGGGCTGGCTTTAATGTAAAAGAAGGGAGGTTTAGATTAGACATTAAGAAGAAGTTCTTCACTCAAGAGGGTGGTGAGGCACTGGCACAGGTTGCCCAGCAAAGCTGTGAATGCCCCATCCCTAGAAGTGTTCAAGGCCAGGCTGGATGGGGCTTTGGGCCACCTTGTTGGGTGGGAGGTGTCCTTGCGCATGGCACGAGGTTGGAACTGAATAGTCTTTAAGGTCCCTTCCAACACAAACTATTCTGTAATTCTATGATCACTGATGACTTTGACATTTTAGCCAGACCACCAAAAATACTGTGTCATAAATGACTATTATTTCCACCTTAGGATCTTCACAGACCTTTGCAGAATTACTTTCAGGTTTCATTATCTATGTCACTTGTAAGCCACCATCATCCAACAACTTCATGCCTTCTTCTGGAGTCCAAACTAATGTTAAAGAACATATACCTTTGCTATTAAGAAGGGTCAGAGTTCAGAGACCTGCGATAGGTCCAGCTGAGACTTCTTTATTTGCACCTGTTGTAACCTCAAAGAGGTTGTTGCTGGGTTTTGTTTCTGAGCAGCTGGAACTTGCTTACACAACATTTGCAAGATGCTGGCACAGAACAAAGTCAATTTAGTACTTGCCAATTTGCTCAATACTATCTGCTTCAACCTTTTTGCTAAGGCAGAAATATAGTCCTACAGATGGGTACAGCAACAACTGGTTCCACAGCAAGGATTAAAGGCAGGTCAATCATGAGTACCATTGCTCGTGTTGGCAGAAAAGGAACATGGAGTGTGATTTCCGATTCAGCAGAAGCTATGATATACCACTTGTTACTAGTTTCTTACTCCCTTTTCATTACTCATATTTCTTCTTAAGAAAACAGTGTACAAGACTTGAGTTTAAAACATTTCATAAGCTACTTCACACCCAGCAGTTCCTTTAATCCACTGGAACTCACACAACACATATCAAAAAAAAAAATATATTATATATATATATATATATATATATATATATATATATATATATATATAATCATTTCCTTACTCATTTGACTGTAAATGTAGCTGCTAGGATAAGGCATGCCTGGGAGGGATTTCTCCTGCCTACAATTAAGATGTTGGTAAGTACATAATTAATACTGTAATATCTAAGACCTCTAATATAAAAGCATGATAAAGTAAGATAGATGGGAACAGAAAACAAACTGCATGTCCGAAGTTCCTTGCACTTAGTGTTTTACAGAGAGGATCTAATAGTACTAGGTCCTGCTGTTGAGGAACCTGAATCAGAAGACAGGAAACAAAGCAAGACAAAGTTATGCCTACAAACTTATGCCATCCCTTCAACAAACAGATCTATTAGAGACAAGGAATGCATATCACATGCCATGCTTTTAGGGGTTTAATCTGACTTCAAGTATGGCTCTCCTAAAGATGTCTGTAGCAGCATACAGAACTTCAGTATTTTAATTTAGATGAAGAATACACAAGAGCACAAGACTCCCAGTTGTCTTCTATCAATGTCACGCTTCTCACTATGAAAAAGGATCAAAGTATATAAGCTGAACTCATTTTGGACCAAACTAGACCTGAAGATGTACTCCATGAAGAGATCTAATACACATGACCTACTTGCTCATGAGCATTCAATCCATAGAATCATACAAGAGTCAGCACAAAGTAAAAATCTCTGCAAATACAGACACTCAGCATCACATCCATAGCACCAGACATTTTGTTCTCTGGGTCTGCTCTTATTGAACTGCACTACCTGCTGATATAGACAAAACATTAGAGCACTTAGTTTATAGTTTTTAACAAAAGATCAAACACAGAACAAAATGAGAAAAAAAAAAACTTTATCCCAGTGGCATAAAAACTAAATAGATTTTATAACCTTCCAAAAGCTCTTTCCGGATATAGTTGGTTCATTTTAATTATATATATATATATATAATTATTTTATATATTATTTCAAGCAATAGCATTCTTTGTGGCTTCCCAGCTAACCAAACTATTGACTGCCACTTGCAATCCAGCTTGGCTCTGGTTTTACGCCACTACATTAACATCTATGTGCAGTGCCAGCATGAAATGTGATTGCTTTGAAGGTCAACACCACCCAAAGAAAAGCACAGCAATTCATTTTGTTTAATTAACATTAATAGCAAAAGCAATAAATTGTTTTAAAATGGAAATCTACACGAAGTCATCTTTACACTATTTTCACTGGGTACGTAAGACATCTTGCAATAAAAACACATACAGCATGAAGCAAAGCAGGGGTTTCATGATCTTTTAGGACAACAGGCTGTTGATAATTGACGAATATACTTGCACACCATGCTCTCTAGAGCAGAGTTTGCCAGAAAACACACCTAGCAGCAGAAGGAAACATGTCAGGTAATACAAACATTCCATCCCCAAAAGAACAGAAGGACAACATACTAGAAGCACTCAAGGATTAAGTCCGTAGCAGGAAAACTAGAACTTCTGATCGATGGCTATTGCTCCATCAGCAGAGAGAGTTGCAGCATATGCACTATCAGGTTTGTTTAACTATGTTCCAAGAAAGTTTAAACAATGTAATGGTTAAACAGGGAAAAGCCTGGAGGGACAAACAAAACACAACAGACAAGCATGCTTGGTTACATACAACTTTGCATGGGGGTGCACAGAGAAAAGCTATGGCATGAAGGATTACTGGCCTGTCCTCAGTTTTCCTCTTCTGATGCTGCAGCAGCAATAACTCACAGGCTGAGATGCCACAGATACACTGTGGGCAGCAGTCCTGCATTTTAATATCCATTCATCCCTGCTGAACTTAGAGTATGCAGAACTGAAGTTACACATTTGGAAGCATCTGGCAATAGCTATTTCTCAGGCATAAGCCTTGGCTTATACTGTTGAGTTTTCAAGTGAGAGGTATTAGGTACCACTGTTAACAGCTTTGCCATCGAACATTTTAACCGGCAATCACTTGCCCTTGTTGGGTAGCTGCTCGTTTTTACTTTGTTCAGCCCATACAAAAGTCTTTGGAGGACAGATTGTCTGGCATTTCAACCAAGAAATGCAGTATACAATTAGTCTCCCTCACCTTCAATACCTTAGATAGAAGGAATCAGGAAGTAAAAGCCCAAACAAACAAACCCTAGAAGCCTGAAACCATTCTAATTGTATTTGTGCACCTCCTGAAAAACAGAGGGGAAGGGAAAAATTATTAAAAATATGCCTGCATTAACTTTACTCATGTGACCAAATCACTCTACAAACAATGAGGAAAACCTATAGTCCCTTTATTGAATGTTGAACTAATGAAAAGCATTTCAAACTTAGCTTTTTTTTTTTTTTTTTTTTTTTTTTTTAATTTGAGTTTGGAAGTGCACCTGTCAGTATTTGCAAGAGGACAAGATACCATGGCTTAAAAAAAAAAAAAATCAGAAGAGAAACTACTATTAACCCACTTGAGGTTATTTCCTTTAGCATAATCCTCCTGTATGCCAAGTATATCCTAGCAGAAGCTCTCCTTGAAAGTCTTCTAAATGTTTGTTCACAGCACTGGGCTCTAAGTCTAAACATTTAGTTTCCTAGAGCTCTTTGTCAGGCCTGTTTACAGTCATGTCTATTTTTCAAATAAAGACCTCAATTATTTGTTCTTATACTCAGTAAGTTTGTGTGCTTCTCCTAAATTAAGACAGTTTCTCTTTTTTTATTACTTTTTTTTTTAAGTTATCATTTTCATTTCTGTTTAAATTCTGCCCTTTCTTTTCACCAGCCTTGAGGTTTATCAGTGGGAAGCATTTAATTTATTGATGACTCTGGTGGGCCAGTAAAAGAGACTTCCCAGTAAACAAGATGTAGCTCAATGTTGCAAACCTTTGCTCATATGAATAGTGACGTGAGGGTCAAGAGGGCTCCTCCTTGGATGAATAGCTCCTTTATCATTAAGCTGATGTTTCACAATCAGGATGGAGCAATAAAGAGTAAAAGTAAGGAACTAGAGAAGAGGGAAACGACTGCATTGCCTTACATTTGCTCTGTCGTCAAAACTCATTCCTACAGCAGGGTAGGCAAAGGTGTCATCACTGTGGGTCTCACAGCCTTCTTCCTCTTCTTCCTCCCAGAGTCCCAGGACAGATTCTGGGCCACAGCAGCAAGGCAAGGATAAACCGTAGAGTTATATCAACCAGCCTCTACACAATCCAGAGTCAGTCACTTTTGACATAAAAGTTTAAGTAGCATTACTCCAATAAGAGTTTAAGGAGTACTTCCATTACACTTTATAGTTAGGGTAAGTAATATGGCACTTAAAATAATTGAAAGCAAACTGATTCTTCACATGACTTCTAGGTGATCTTTTTAAGCTTACTTTTAGACTTTTAGGATTGGGAGAAAAAAAGACTTTCTTTCTAGTATACCCTAAAACACTCAGCTTGTGAGCTTTGTGAAAGTGTTTGTTAAACATTTCAATAAAAGTTTATTGCAGTGTATTTGTACTGTAATCAGGTGTTGTGCAATCTTCTATCACAGAATGCAAGCTTTAGACAGTATTTGACATAATACAGCCCCCTTAATAATCACTTGAATTGTTGGTATAAACATACCAGTCCGTACATGAATTGAGTCTGTGCTGATAAAAACAAAAAACAAAAACGAGTAGGTTAAGTGGTTAAGATCACCCTACACATCTAACTTTGCAGCCATTCCACACACTTTCCATTACACTTACAGCTAACATAAGGCTGAGATGAACACATGAGCTAACCTGGGTGGGGAACAAGGGCAGCAGAGATCTGTCTCTGAATAAGTCAGTCCTTGTCACCTTTCAGCTTGCTTCTGTAAACAAAATTGAATTGTTAGTTCAACTTGAACATTTCTTGGCATCCTTGCATTTTACCAACAACCATTTAAAGTCTTATATCTGGTGATATTTGCTTAAAAAAAAAAAATCTACTGTGTTTTAAATTGGGATATTAAAGAGAATATCAAAGAAGTAATTAGAAAAGCTGAATGTGACTCCACAGAACATTAGTGGGCACTACAAGAAGAGAGATAAAAGGCTTTGAAATGAGCTGAAGGCCATGAAACAGGAGGCAAAAGCTGAAAATGGGCTAAGTCATGCAAAATCTCAGGAACTAGTTTGGGGATTCCATGGAAGAAGCTCAGAAGAGCAAAACAGAAGTGTGGATTAGGAAAAAAACTACATGTTTTAAAATCAACAACATTCTGGATGAATTGTAAGAGAATAAATTTGGGGGGTTAATGAGAGGAGGGTGATCGGGATTTGCCAAAAGAGAACAGAGATTTATAATGTTTAAAAGAATAAGCAGAACCCAAGAGAAAAAGCATATAGTGCTTGACAAAGGACTGTTACAAATAACTATTTACAGTATACTTCACAGCTTATTCAGGATGAAAACCTGATGCCCTTACATGATTTTTTTTTCCTCCCCTCTTTGTATCAGCTGGGCTAGATTTCACCCTGCTGTTCTCCTCTGCAGGAAGCGCTACTTCCCTCCTCACTACTTCTCACACAAAACAAGAACAGCAACAAAAGTACAAGTCTAGATGAAAGCAACCAGTGAAGTTTCCAGTTACCAACAAGAGTAAAAGAAGACCAAGCTATGTTTTATGTTTTAGCTAAACTGGGCTTAAGAAGACAACAATATCTAAAAGTGATCATCAGACCAGCAAGGTCAGGCATGGAAAGTAAGGTATAATTGGAAGCAGTACACAGACAAAACAGAAATACACCAGAAGCTAACATAACACACTGAAGAGGGAAGGCCCTCCTCACTGAGGTGTGCAGAGGTACTCAAAACAAATACTTTGATCTGCCCACAGTTTGCCTTGTACTACTTCTCCTCACTAACTCTGCACCCATCACCACTCTACAACGCGCTATAGTCCATCCTAATGAACTAACCTATAACTTTTTCCCTGATCATTTTATATTTTAGGAAAAAAATCTTTCTGCAACTTCAGGATCATTTGTGATAAAGGTCATGGAAAAACACTAGCTACGTGATTCCCTCATACCAACGTCAATTTCATCCCAAACTGAGCCAGGGTCTGGATTCTGAATGATATCTACAGCAAGTCAAGCACACTAGGCTTAAGCTACACCACAATCCAAATAAGGTTTTTCTCTCGGTGATCTTGGACAGTTTTAGGACAACCTAGACTAAGATTTCAGTGAGATTCCAGTACAGCAAAGGCATCCTCGAAAGCACAGCACGTCTTTCATTCTCCTGACATCCTTCCACAATTTCAAGCCTCCATCCACCATTCCACTCTATCCCACAAAATCGTATTTAATGGGGGTACTGAGATGGTAACAACAAGGACACTGCCAACAGAAACCTCTGCTATCTGAAGCAGACAGAAAGCAGCCACCAACCGAAGGATGAAGACTTAAACCACAAACTTTTAGAACGGAGAACCATACCCTCTCCTAAGCTTGCACAGTATTGATTACACCAACAGTTATGAGTCATTTTCCCCATCTTCTGTATTTTAACATTTTAGTAGACTTTTTAGTGAATTTAAAAATAAAGTTTTTAAAAAATCTGAAACACAATGAACATGAGGTCTCGTCAATATAAACATCTCCGAAATAACGTCCCAAAGGGCTCATTTCCACCGCTGAGGCCCCGCGTATCTGGGCAGCCTATTTTCCACAGTTCACCGTTGCTGGCCACAATCTTTTAATGGACACCACGTCCATAAAAAGACGCTAACCAAGTTCATATTACTCTGCGATTTAATACATGCTATTGATTAATTAGATTTGAAGAGGCGTTCTGCCAGATAAGAGGGAGAGGACGATTAATCCGCCCCGCATGCTTAGAAAGAGGTCTTTAGGCTGAAGTGGAAGAGGGCTGCAAGCATCCCTGGGTGCGAGGCGCTCACCCCTGGGGGGCCTGAACTCTCCTTCAGCTGCCCCGACTGACCCCTCGGACCTGCACTCAGTGCTCGGACAACTCACAATGAGAGCATTCAGTACGGGGGGGTAAAAAAAAAAAAAAAAAAAAAAAAAGAGAAATAAATACGAGTCCAGCCCAAATAGAAGAGGCTCGAGGAGCTCTGCTTCACCTTCCCCTCCTTAGACACGATGGAAAGAGCCCCCCTGGGTGGTCCAAGAGCCGCAGCGAGCACCTCGGTGCTGGGCTGGCAGCGAACCGGGGGCTCCCTTCTCGCCACGATCGCGGGCCCCCGGGGCTCGGAGCTTTCCTCGGGGCGGCTCCGAGCTCGGCGGGGACGGGACCGCCGCTGGCTCTCCCCGGCGACCCCGGCACTGCCCCTACCCTGCTCCCGTACCCGCTCCCGGTCCCGGTCCCGGTCCCGCTCCCGCCCCGGGGCGCCCGGCGGCACCTGCTGCCGCCCGGCCGCCAGCCCGGTACCTGCAGAATCTTGTCTAGCCCCTCCTGGCCCAGGCAGGGAAACTGCTTGAGCAGCTCCGTCTTCTGCCTCTTGTAGTCGTCGGTGGCCGAGCGCCAGTGCGGCTCCTCCAGCACCTCGAAGATCGCCGCCCCGATGGACAGGTAGAAGATGATGGCCGAGGTCAGCAAGGGGCCCCTGTCCACCATGGTGCCGCCGGCGGGGAGGCGAGGAGAAGAAAGAGGAGAGGAAGAAAAGGGCCGGGGAGGGAGGGCGGGCGGGCGGAGCGCGGCGGGCGGACCGGGGAGGTTGCCCCGCGTTGCGGCCGTGAGTGCCCGCGGCCGCCCCTGACACCTCTGCCTTGCCCCGCCGTGCGCCGCGCCGCCTCTCCCGGCCGCTGCCGCTTTCCCTTAGAGCCTTCCACACTCCCCTCCCACTCTCCTCCTCCCTCGCTTCTCCTCCTCCGCTCCGCTCCTCTCCCCCCGGCTTGCCTCCTTCCCCCGTTTTTGTTTTTTCGTTTATTTTTTTTTTTTTTTTTTTTTTCTTTCTTTTTTCTCTCCCCTCCCTCCTCAGCAGCGTTTTGAATTTGGTGCCCTCCCGCTTCCTCTCCCCTTCGCCCAGCCCCAGCGTGCGCATGCGGCCGGGGGAGAGGCCGGCGGGGCGCCCCGAGGTGCTGCCCCCGGCTGGCCCCAGCTCTGGTCTCGGTCCTGATCCCAATCCCGGTCCCGATCCCGGCTCTCACCCGCCCATGAGGGGCCGCACAGGGGAGAGGAGGGTGCGCGACCTCCCCGCCGCCCTTGGGAGCGGGTGTGGGGGCCGTTGAGGTGAGCTCGGCCCCGCTTCCCTCAGTGACTTTTTGTTATCGTCGCTGTTAACTTGACTCATCAGGCCAGGTTCCCCGGAGATTTTCGTTGTCGACGCTGGAAGGTTTTGAAACGAGGCGTTCGGCAAAGCGCTGGAGGAGAGGCGGCAGCTGCTCTTGAGGACAGAAGAGGGGTGACAGGCAGGCGTTGCCCTTGCCCTGGGATGTTGTCCCTGGGTATTATGGACCCTTCATCACAAGAACAGCATCTCCCTTTGGATCATGCATTTTGTACACTCAATAAATCACACATTTCTGTATGCACCCATGTGTGTGGGCCTGTGAGTTTCATGAGATGTTCAAACACACTGGGGTGAAGTTCGCCAGCTTGCCATACTCATGGAGCCCTTCCCAAGAGTCTCTCACAGCCACACTCCTCCACAGTTGTACATCAGGGCAGCTGGAAGTGGAGTTGAATGGTAAGAGAAAGATCAAGTCAGTGACAAGATAAAGCTGTGTGTTACACAACGTGGCAAAGGGCTCCTGGTGTGCATGCAGTTCGTGTTAGGAATGCTGTTATTGTGGCATAACTTAATTCCCCGATTCCCTTAACCCTCTTCCCCCTGGACAGCAAGAAAATGGTCAAAAATGCAGAGATGTCCAAAAGATTTTAAGGTGCTTAGGTATGTCAGATGGAGTTCACACACCAAAGGGCTGAGGTTAGTCTGATGAAATTCTCATGCGACCCTAATTGAAACAGGGGGAAGGAGAATGGAGAAAACTGGAAAGAAGAAGGAAACAACAGAGTATGAGAAAGGAAAAAGGAGAACATGCAGAAGGCAAAGGAACTGCCTTGGTTAGGAGGTATCCAGAGACACCTATCTGTAAAACTTTGACTCATGCCAAATGGATGCTCTTGTGAGACTGCCCACAGAAATTTACATGGCCCTTAAGCAGTCCTTCCTACTAGCTTGTACAATGCTTGATGAAAATACATCTGCCAGAGGTTCCTGGCAGCTTAAAAAGCAGGACTGGAGAAACCACAAAATCCACAAGCATGTTACGTGATCAGCATCGCCTTTTTTTTTTTTTTTTTTTTTCATGGGATTCCCCAGTTATGTAAAGGCAACATTAAGAAGACAAAAGGATTGCCAAACTGTAGTAGTAAAAAAAAAAAAAAAGTAATCGTGCTAGAAGAGAGATCAAGTAGAAGGTGCATAATACACATTTTAAAAATAATGAATGGTATAGGGAAACTACAATAACTTATTTTAAAGCAAAAATGGGGGGTGTTTCATGAAGTTGTAAGACAGAACTCTTAATTAAAAGGAAAGAAGGGTTTCATGATGCATGATTATTGCAGGAAAATTATTCCCAGGTGCTATCATTTGGCTCAAGAGCTTTGCAAAACTTGAAAAGCCATTGGCCATATAAATGAATAATGTGAACATCTATCATTGCCTTACTTAAGGATTTAAAATTAAAGTTAAAAAGGTAAGGTATGTAAAAACTCAAAGCAAGTGACTGAAAGCATTAAGCAAGAAGTTTCCCATAGGGTGAACTATGATATAATTCTACTTCTGGTGTTCTCGCACCTTCTTCTGAATCACCTGCAAGTGGTTAGGATATTCCAACAGCAGGAACAGTAGTCTGACACGTTATAGCAGTGTTTCACTTGTGTGTTCCTGACCCTGAACATCTGTGCTTCATAACTGGAAGGTATTTGATTAAATTTTGAAACTGTACTCTTCTCCATCTGTCTCCGAGTCTCTAAAGGCCCATTTATACCATTGAAACTCTATCTTAAAGGGATGAGGAATGACACAAATGACCCTGAACCTACTGCAATTATACAAGCACGGATGAGAACACTTTCAGGCATATTATAGAAAGTTTGTTTGCAATTTTGATTCAACATTTCTGCTTTCCACTCTAAACTCTCAATCACTGATTGCTTAATTAGTGCTCTCAGTAACTGAGTCAGTCAGTGTTTAAAAACAAACAAACCTGTAGATCACGCACCATTTTTCCGCATGTTGAAATGCTATTGCACTTGTTAGACTGTCTCCTTGTGTTTCTCCAAGTTCCAAAGAGATGATCCCGGTAAGGATAATACCGTCTAGAAGAATAGTTTATTCCCCAATGAACAGTAGCCAACTACTACTGCAGTTAGTAGTGATCCTCTCAGTATCAACAAACTTCTTGCATTAAGGTGTTTTACTTCTTTTCTGCAGAGCAAATTACAAGGCATTTTTTCATGCTGCTGTCCAAGTGAGTGCGGCAAGAAAGAATGTTTCTGTAGCTGGCCTCTCTTTGCACCTCCTGATTTAAAATGCCTCTCCTGACCTCATAAAAGATCCCATATCCTTTTATTCATGGCCCTTTTATACTCTCTGTTTCCCTTGGATTAAACAGTACCCCTATTGTTAACCCACAGCACCTGCCACATAGGCCCCACAGCTTTTCATGCTAGCTAAATTAATGAAAAGTCTAGGGTTATTCACTCAAAGGCTTTTAAATCTCATTAAAAATCAGGGGAGAAACAGCAGATAGCACTCTGGCGAGCAATACCACAAGTATCAATCATTTGTAGTATTTGCATAGGTCATTATTCAGGCTGTCCAGTCCAAAAGGAAATCTCTTTCATCCAAGCTGTATGTCTAAGACACATTTGCTGTACAGATGTTTCCTAGAACAGCCTGAAATGAATGAATAAATGTCAAAAAATGTTTTAGATGGAGCAAATAGAAGACATTATTTGGGCAAAGGAAACCTGTCATGTAGTGTCAAAGACTGTGTATTGAACTGAGTACGAACAAGGAAAAACAATTAGGTCTCTTCAAGCCTGTGCTATTTTTCACTTGGAAGTCTATTTTTGGCTCATTGATGCCCCTGGTTGAGATGATACCTGTCAACTCTGCGTCTTTTGGTTTTCTTTATCCATCACAATTTGGGCACCTCCAACATCGCTTTCAAGTGTTACACATCTAGCCATAGTTTTAAGTAAGCTGAGGGGTGTACTATCGTGACTAGCAGTTCTGCTTCTTTAGTACAGTTGGGTGTGTACAGAAAGGGTAAGGCTGGTCTGCAGATGATGCAGAATTTTATATGAGACATTTGCAGAAAGTTCAAAATTTTTTCCATGCATTCATTCACACCTTTTGAACTAAATATTTATACATAGCACATTTTGTGCCCATGTGTACCATGAACGTACAGTAACATATTCTAAGTATGAAAAAGAATGAAAACCTTACCAAAACAATGCACATACCAGTGCAACAGACTTCTTCACCCATGGGCAGATAATGAGTGAACAAACACCACATGACAGATGTTAGTCATACTGCTTAATGAATAACTGGTGATGAGTACAATACCTGTGTGGAATGGCTGTAACGTGTTCAATGAAAAATACACATTTGGACCTTGTCTTTTGCACTGGGATACCCACAGTATTCGAGAGAAATGTCTTCATCAGGAAGCCCAGATATTTCAACATTTTTCGGTGTGTACTTCCTCGACTGCCTTGCTCCTCAGCCATCCACAGCTGTCTTGGGATCTTCACAACTGGATGATGAAACCTCATTTCTTTCAAAATATGTTACAAAGAAAGACTCTGGCCTTGTATTTTGACTTTCCTGTGGCCTGAATCTTGCAGCTGAATGCTGGTAGTACCAAATGCTTCTGATAGTCCTTGACTTGGACATGTATGCCAGTGATCTGGAAAGTTCAGAGTACAGCTTTATAAAAAAAAATAAAAAAAAATAGTTTGGATAGTTTCAGTCCTGGACAGGGTTTCATCATCACGATACCTGGAGCATGTTAGTATTCTAGATGGTGTGCTTGAGGCTGGCTGAGCACCATGGCAACAGAATAATGCAATGTTCTGTGATTTTGTTATGTAAAACATCACTGCCAGGTCTTATTTTGGAGTGATTAAGAAGGAGTTAAATTCTATTTGTGTACAGTAATATGGATGTAACATTCCTCTGAGACTTGCTTCCCAAACCAGTTTAAATTTGCTTGCATCAATCTTGTGTCACAGCATGAAAAGGCTTCTCCTGTGTTATGGTGAATGTGCTGGGCAGACCACAGGGCAGAATTCAAGGAGCTGTGACCTCCCCTGTCCCCCAGTGGGGTTGCTCAGTGGCATGTCTGTATACCAGCTTGTGCAATGGAGGCCCTTGTGCGGGACTGGGCAGTTCCAACATCCACGCTGGGCTCCATACCTTGGCTGGCATGTAACCCTCATGTTTCATTAGTCAACGTTACCACCTGCTACAAGGAGCTGTTCCCACCTACATCTTCCCTTTATAGAAACAGAAGTTGCCACATTAATTTTAGCAGAGGAAAGGCAGAGAGGTTGATGGCTTTTCTTATCCATCTTGAGCGAATACAGTCTTGTAGATAACAAATGAGGACAATTACACACCTCAAAAACATTGAAAAGGAGCACATTTTTATCATATATTCTATTTGTCCAAATCCTGCAGCAACAGCTTGTTAGGTTAGCCTGGGTCATAGCTGGGGAAAAAAACAAATAAAAGAAAAAAAAAAAGTTTGAATGAGCAAGTGAGAGAGTTGGTTACATGCTGTTAAAGTAATACATATTTAAGATTGTTTTCTGTATGGACATTTGTTGCTTTTGTGTGTGGTATCTTTTAATGGAAGAAGGGTCACGACCCATGCTGTCTCCAAGTACATGCTTCTTCCTTTGAAGCTGAGTCTCTGGCATAGTCTACCTCTGCAACCTGTGAACATCTTTGCTTGTCACATTACATTGTCCTTTCTGATCCCTCCTCCATTGTGTGTGGTATCAAAAAAATGACAGCAAAGGCTGAACCATAACACCCACAGCTGTCCTGCATGAGAGTCACGATGCAGGCTGCTTGTGGTTCATAACTAACAGTTAGTATACTTCTGGACCATTACTAGGAAGGAAGTACTGAGGAAGTTGTGGAGGGAACTTGGATTTCAGTGTTTGTTGCCCTCCAATGGTGCCTTTCACATGCCAAGACCCAGTGTAGAAGTAGCAAGCAAGCCAGGTCACCAGTAGATATGAATTTAGGGAAGCAACCTCAAGTTAGAACAGCAGGAAAACCTCCACCTGGTTCTAGTGCCTCATCAACAATCAGGTTGTTGTCATGGCTGCAGGCAAGAAAGCTACCTGCAAGCTCTAACTTATACTGGGTCTGGTCTCAAGGTGAGCACCATGCTGTTGGTTCTCAGTGGCTTTGCCAGGATGCATTGTGGGGTCACAGTCAATTACAAGATAATCCATGACTGGAGGCAAGTCAGCTGCTGAAGGTTTTCCTCATTTTGTGTAGCAATTTAGTACTGCTCCATTCTTCTTTCTGTCCAGTGGCCCTGTTGGTCTCAGAGCAGAGCAAAATCTGAGGAAACTGGGAAGCAGTGTGTGAAAGGAAGCAAATTAAAACTGGCCACGCTGCTGCATGTGACAGTGGTGTTCCCTTCAGGAGCTCTTGGGGAATTCCTGGTAACTCAGATCGGAACAACCTGTGGGAGCGATGAGGTGTGGGAGAGGCCTGACAGGAGTCAGAGTTAAGGAAAAGCAGAGAGTATGTGAATAGACAACCTTTAACGACACCTAAGGATCTGCTAAAATTGTGAAAATCTTCGGAGCAATTGGTGGGGAAGGGGGAGAGAAGACAAAAGGTCAAGGAAACTTTAAGATGAACTGAGGTGGTGCTCTGTAAGGCACCCAAATGGAGGTGAATATCTGTACCTGCTTCTTTCTCTCAAGAGGAGTGTCTGAGCTGGCCAGAAGTCCCCAGTGTATATTGAATTGCCAACAAGGGTTATAGAAACTAATGGTTAGCATGCTGTTAGAGGTTTCACAACTCACTCCCATTGAATATTAGTTATTTATTTTGCCAAAGAGAGAAGGGGAAAAGGGGAGGAGGAGGAAATAAAAACTACATGGTGTGGTTCAGTTATTTGAAAAGGCTGAGTCAGTAAGGAGATGGGTGAACTCTGTAGAAGTCACTGCTTCAGTTAGGAGAGAAAAATCAGTGCCTTCCTTGCATGTATTTAAAATTTCTTTGGAACAATGAATCTACGCAAATAATGTAATCTGTAAACATTTGCACAGTTTAGCAGCCTTTGTTCAAAAACTCTCACTGACAGGGAATACTTGCAATGATAGATTCCCCAGGCTGGGAGCCTGTCTCTTGGTCTGCCTCAGCTTTTCCCCTTGCTTCACTCCCTACTCTCACCCCCAATCTTTTGCAATTCAGTGACAATCACAGTTAATAGAAGGTGTGTCTGTGATCCTATAAAGCAATTTGCATCATCATCTTTTGTGATGAAATTTTCACAGGGAAGGAGGAGCAGCAACATTTTGCCCAAGTTAAGGTTACACTGGCAATATACCAAGCAGCCCGAAGCACTTAATTTTCATGAGAGATCTGATTACAGCAGCCCGTATTTGAGTACAGAAGTTTGTCCTGCAGAATCTGCAGCCCATGTGCTGCTTCCAAGGTAAGTCTAAATGCAGTCTGGAGTTTAGAGTCTTGCATTACAGCCATTGTGTCACAAGCACAGGGACATGCTAGGGTTGCCTTGCTGAAGTTACCACACGACTGCCACCTTTGCCTTACCACAAACACCATTTTTCTTAGCTGGGTTGAAGAAACTGCATTGCTTTCACTAAACACAAGCCACCAGAACCTGATGGCTGACGTTAACTGTGTTGTATGTTATTTCAGTTTGTGTCTATTATAAACAGATGACAATGCAACTCTCATTTTAACTAAAGGAACTGATAATTGACAGTGCTATTAAAGCATAACAAACATGCAATGTCTCAGCCAGTTGAATAAAAGAACTGTCAGAAATGTCTTTCTTCTGCTGGGCTGCCTAGTACAAATACAGCAGCCTTGCTTATTAAAAGGCCTCATTTAGTTTTGGGCTTGTCTCAACACTAGTTTTACAAGCGCTTGGGACAAGATCATTAAACCTGCATATATCAGCTGAAGACCTGCCTCTCAAATTTCCTTCTAATGCTGGGAAAGGCCCTAGTTACACAATAATATATTAACTAACAAACAATTATTCTCAGCAGTGGGAAGTGAGGTATTTTGCAGCTTTCTGGTGGAGTGTTCAGATACCTTATATGAAATCTACAGAGATTAAATTCCTTAGCCCTTCTTTATAGTTGGACAGCTTGCAGGGCATGCTGCAATGTTGGCATCCAAATCTGCTTGGGGAGCAATGTGGAAAGATTAAAATTGGAATACCCATTATCATGATAATGTGTGGAAATCTGGCATCCCTTAACAGAGCAGTGTGGGAAGTACATTACTGGGGCTTACAAGTAAGGCAGAGAACAGATTTTGATACCTAACGTCACTAATACAGAAGGGTGGGAAAAGCCTGTATAGTCCTTCATTGGCAAGGCACAGTGGGAAGCATGCTTTAGCAGGGAATGGATGGGCATTGTGAAGGAAGATGGAGCCTACAGGAAGGGTTGTGCATGGGTGAGAGGTCACACTAGCAGCTTGATAGTTTGCCCATGCGTGCGGAAGCAATATGCACCCTTCAGTTAGTCACTGCACTGAATTATGTTTTCAGTTGTACCTTGTGGAGTGAATAGCAAATAACTTTAGACTATAACACTGTCCAATCTGTTCCCCCATATGCACTCCTTTTCCAAAGAATACCCCGTACCATGCAGTAATGAGAGCATTCAAATAACAATGGAAAAAATGACTCTGATATTCTGCTGAACTAGCTTGAAAGCTGCATGTCCAATTCTCTGCCTTTTTTGGTCAGTCTCTTTACACCATTTATGCCTGGTTTTAAACAGACTGGATACGATAAGAGATTCCAGCACACCTGATCCAGTTTTTAAGCTGAACTCCACAGAAAGGCAGACATTACGCAGTCTCAGAGGGAAAGGAAAAAAAAAATAATAGAACTTTCCCTGTTCCCAGCACATTTATATTTCTTAAAACCATCAACATGATATGAGAGTGGGAGTCTATACATGAACAGGAATTCAGGACACAAGAGGTCATGTCTTTCTATAGCACTATTATCTCACATATGGGAGGTGACTTCCAGGCAATATATCAGAACTCACAAGCTGTCTTCTAAGCACCTGTGAAAAAACACTGAAACCAACACAGGCCACCTGTGAAGTGCAAAGCCATCAGCCAAAATGCCACATTCACAAAGCTGAGTTATAAAGCCCTCTACAGTCCTCCAAATTCTAAAGGTTTATTGTTCTTCTGGGGTGAGCTTCTGGCACACAACTTACTCCCTTTAAGTGCTGAAATTTTCTCATATTCTTTTTCTTTTCACTGTATCCTGTCTGTGGCCAATCCTGAAGCCAGTTTGCCTTCTGGCTGGATAAATTGCCTCCACTGTAATCCCAACATTTGCTGGGCCAATGGAAAAGATAGCGGAGCCAGATACATAGGATAAGAATGGTATGGACATTCTCACCACAGGGTTGTGCATAGCACAATAACAAGTGAAGTTCTTCCCTGTGTGCATGGCCACAATACAGTTTATACAGCACTTGATCTCTACTTAAATCACTGCTTGGCTGTAGATAACACATAAATCTTACACTTCTGCACGTGGAAGAGTTTTGATTAAGGATTACTGGGGGGGAGTAGAGATCTTTATTTTTTCTTCTTGCTGGGAAGTACCCCTGAGGTACTTCCCTTGTGCCCACTGAACTGCAAAGATAAAGAATGGACATTGCAAATACTACAGGAGGAGAAAGCTTTTACATCACCCCTCTGTCGTGTTTAAGTGGTCCACCTCCATGCATTGTTCCTGCTTGGGCAGTGCAGTTTCTATTCAGAAATGTTCCTGCTTGAGAGTTTGCTATGTGCAGCAATAATTAACAGAATATTTGTCATGTTCAGAGTCTGGCATGGTGCATTGTTCTGCCTTTCCAACCTGCCATGAAAGGGCTCAGCTGAGTACAGTGGCTGCAATGACATGGGTCAAGGCTCCCAAGTACACTCGCTGAAGCAAATGTATTTCTCCAAAAGTAGTGCTTCAGAATAGGAGAATCAGAAAACAGCAAGCATTTCACTGAAAAACTAACTGCCTGTAATTCTTTCAGTTTTTTGTTCTCCTTTTGGTCTACAGAGGAACCTATTTCCTCTGTTGGAAGGAACTCTGTTTATGCAGGGTTCGGGTACAAGTCTTTCATGCCTCTAAAACCCTCCACATCTTATAGACAGACAGGTGTCATACTGTCTTCTCAGACACTTTTTATCCTTGATGTAAAGCAAATCTCACTCAACCCTTTGCAGACCTCTGAACTGTCAAAGGTCTGGAACAAAGAGACACCCCGGTAATTGCATCACGTGAGTGGGGAGGAGGTTGGAGGGAGTCATCACTTGAGAATGCATGCCCGCATGTCAGCTCCTATACGGGATCTGGCACTGGACATGTTAGATCACGCACGGAGGAGATGCACAGGGTACACTGCTGCTGGCAGATGCATGCTGCTAAGCCGGGTTGCTTTGAAGGTAAGTCCTGGCAGGGTCTCTTCCACCTGCACCAGTTCTGGTCTCATTTACGCATGGGGGTGCCACCAGGAGGGATGAGCACAGTGGAGGAACAGCAGCAGAAGCAAATCTCACCCTAAACACCTCAGGCTCAGCAGGGCTCCTCTTGCCATCTAACAGTGGATCAGGTCACTGCCATCACAGTCACAGAAATAATGACCAAGGTTGACTGTTCCTTTAGAAAATGTAGAGATTTCATTTTGGCATGGACTGAAACACATATCTTTGATGTTATTTTACTTGCCAAATAGCTGTAACCTCTCAGCCTTCAGTTTCTTTTTACCAGATCAACCCAACACCTTCTCTAATACCCTGAATATGCTGTTTTGTATCTTACTGTTGTAAGGCTAGTCTATTTGTGCTAGAATAGAGTTCTCTTCATGAGAAACTTACCATACAGGTTACTAAATTCCATGTGGCTTCCTCACAAAGCAAATATTCTTGCCCTTTCCCTAGAAAAACATTGAAACTGTCAAGGGATTAGTGTACATTAAAGAAGAAAAAAAATGTAGTGAGAAGGTTGGAGAACACAGGCACTCTTTGGGTTCCTGTGGGGCAGAGCCAGAGTACTGAAGAACACTTCTCTTCAGGCTCAAACACATAAACTGTGGCTCTCTGTACTCTCAAAGTTGTGTCAGTAATTGCAGAAGTGTGGAAAGGGAGAGGAAATCTGATGGTGTAAGCCAAAGGAAGGAGAGGCACTGAGATGAACAGTGCCTCTTCAACCAGCAAGAAAAAGAGGAACCACCAGCTCTGTTTCTGTGCTCACAGGATGCTCCTCCCAACCTCAACTTCATTTAAACTCTTTTTTTTTTTTTTTTCCAGAGTTACACATATCCAAAGAGAGGATTTATTTGTGCCACAGAAAAGACAGAGAACCCCTGCAGTCAGGAAGGGAGGGACATGAGAAATAGCTGAGTTTCGTTACCCCACATTTTGCTTTGAATTTGATTAAATCCATGTACATTCAGAACCAGAGTTTTGGAGCAGGCCCATCTCTGTTCTCAACTCACTTAGACTTTGTTGTTATGGACAGTTTATCAAACAATACTGTGTGCAAGATATCTTCAAGGTAAAAATCATAGAAACAAAGATTATCCCAAGCTGGAATGAACACACAAGGATCATCATGTCCTACTCCTATGTGTAGAAATGTAGAAAAATGAGTTGAAAATGCTGTTAATAATTTCATTGTTTAAAACACTTTAAATAATATGGTTAAGAAAGCTTAACCATGGTTAAAAAGAATTTAACCATGTAGTTTTGCACACTGGTACAGATAACCATGTCTTAAGCTCAAGCACTCTTATGTTAAAGGGGTTAAAACAAGCAGGAGTTGTCAGGAACTCTTTAGTTGTGGACAGAATGTATTTCATCAAGTGAAAAGGAGTACAAAGTAATTAAGGGCTGAAAAAGCTTTTACTCTGCTCTGAGTTGCAAATAGAGCAAAATTTTCCCCAAAAATATACTGTCAGAAGCTCTTTGAAGGAATATAACAGAAATGAAATTACTAAATACTTTTATACCTTTTATATATTGATCCTAAAATAATTTATAAGCATTATTTAGCACAAACTACAGCTTTGTGTTATGTGAGTGCATTTTCCCTAGGTCACGAGACTGAGAAAAAGAAAAACAACAACAACAACAAAAACAGTACAACAAAAGTGGACAGGAAAGGGGAAGCAAGAGAAGGACTGTGAGAAAAAGGCCAGGGAATCCATCAGGACTGGGGCCTGTTCGTGCTGGATGATATTCTCTGTCACCATCATTCTCACTAATTTACCTCAACAGCATGATGTCAGGTTACATATTGTTATGACTCTATACAATATCTTTTTTTAGACTGTTAGCTGCCTTCTCTTTGAATGCTCACCAGGTTTACTCAGGGGGGTATTAATGTCCCCCCTCAGAGAAGCCCAAGCTGTATTATCATGCTCTAGGAATAGTTTCTGAACTCAGTTCCAGTTGCTGCTTAGGTACTGTAATAGGCTGTGTCTGTCAAGCCATCCCTTTTAACTTTCCCAAGCAGTGAATGTTTGTGCAGGCTTTTACATGTAAAATCTCAAGAGAGATTACTTCAGTTTCAGTCTTGCCACAAGAACCTTCCATATAGGAGATATATGGGTCTTTTCATATGGGAGAAAAATTAATAAAGGGAACATTGTAACTAAGGAGATGTTGTGAGATGAGCGACCTTTAAAGGCTCTCTCTGATAAACCAGGGAAATGATTGCCGACCACTTGTTGCTCTGGGAAAGATGTTCTGAGTTTCCCCACCCAATAAAGGCTGGGTCCGAATATTTGTTGTCAGTTGCTAGAGAGCCCGTAACTTGACATAATCATGCGCTGATGTCAGGGCTTCATGGCTAATACTGAGCTAAGATCTTGCCAGCATTTATAGTTAACCTGTTTGTACTACAGATTGATAGCACGAAGCAAACTTAAGTCAATGTTTACCTCTACTGTTAAAGGCAAGGAGAGAGAGGACAGTTGGTGGCTCAAAGAGGGCTTGATAGCCAAAGACTAGTGTCCTTGTAAATCTGATAAATAACAGACAGTCCAAATTTTTGTAAGAGCTCCAAGGTTTCCTGTGGGATTCCTTTAGATAAGAATTTGAAGGGCACTGGTCACTTCTGAAGGTACATTCCCCTCTCAAGGTCCAGCATATGAGGAGAAACAACACTTTAAAAAAAAAAAAAAAAAAAAGAGATAAAGGATTTGGCCCCTCATTGCATAGGGATGGGTTCTCTACAGTCTCTACAGTAGAAGAAGCATGTCATCAGTGGACGTGTAAAGCAACAGGAACAACTAAATGTGATAGTGGTGAGTAGAAACATAAAAAGCAATGGAACTGGGAGGAAAACAAAACAAAAAAAATAAAATAATAATACAAAATAAACAAAACAAAACACTGAAATATATAGCCTCCTCACTCAGAATCATGCCCTAAATACACAGTACTGTCTGAAAGTCGTGTGTGTAGTAAAGTATTTAACCACACTTACTGCACACTTAAATACTTTCCAGATCCAGCATAATATCCTTTAATAGGAAAGAGATGCCAATCCTGAACCTGCGATCAGAGCTCAGGGTGATTGTCTTAGAGAAGCTTCCTGAAACCTTCTTGCCTCAGGTTCAAAGACTGATCAAATGTTTAGGCTCAAACTAATCAAGTTTAGTACATTCTTGACAGATTATTTTCTCTCTTTCATAGCTCTCCCCTGAGGTATATTAGTCACAAACTCAGAAGAACACCTACATTGCATCCACACTATTTGAGGTAGATATTAAAATTGTCCCCCACCTGAGCACATCAACCTAGTAACTGTTCAATTAGTTATCCAATTTACATGTGTAGATCAATTTTGCATTCATAGATGGATGAGCATGTGTATTTAGGAGGGGAATCTGAAAACAGTTCTATTACATTCATTTCACCTAACAAGATTTTATCATGTTAATTTATAATCCTATGTGTTTATATAAAGTGCTTTTATATATATATATATACAACTAGACAGTTTTTTTCTGTGTTCACTTTACTCCTGAAGCTGTAACAGTGCTTAGCCAATTGAGAATTTGATGGTAGAGAGATGTACAAGACAGTCTTTGCTTGTCACATCTTGGGAAAGTGATTGGGGCAGCAAGACTGGCAACTTTTACAAACTCTGCTGTCCTGTGAAAATGGTTGCTTCCATACGCTGGGTGTTTGCATTTCAGTTCACTCATCACTGCAACTTTTACTCTTTTTTTTTTTTTTTTTTTTTTTTTTTTTTTTTTATACAAATGTTCAGGTTATGCAATGCACTGTTCAGATTTTATATTGTCAGAGTTTAGAAAGGAAATGTGTGACCAGTCCCACTGGCCACTTACTGGCATTGAGTTGTTAGCAAAGCATTGCATGTGTGCTGAGTTTCTGGCACCAATTTTTTGCATTATTTTTTTTAGAGAACAGACAAACGCAGTTCTGACTTTTACAGCCAAATGTAGGAAAATAAGATGGCTTAACATTTGAAACTGCCAACTCATTGGCAGTACTAACAGTTGATGTAGTACTGATGTAGTGATGAAAGTACTTTTGTGTGATCAGGCCAGGATAAAATTGGGTGGTTACTATAACTGACAATTCACTTAGAAAATTCAACAGTCATTGATGCCTCATGGACACAGGCACTTCCCTACAGTCAGATGCTCTAATTACAATCTTCTGTTTACAAAGAAGATCCCCAATATTATTTTCATTTTCTACATGGCTAAGAGGTATTTTTAGAAGTCATCCTACATTCCACGTTTGGTGGTCAGGTTGAAGTTTAGGTAGCAGTAATGGCACACCTAGGCTTTTCAAATTCTTCTTAGGAACCACAGAGCTACTACTAGGAGCTGTGAATATGGCTTTGTCTATATGCCTGTAGGCATGGGTTTATAGATTTATAGATTTAAATATTGCCTGTCAGATAAAGACAATTAGTCAATGTAAGATGTTAGGAATTGATCAAACCACTTGACTAACTCTCCAGTGGCATCTCTCCAGTGTCGATCTAGTTTTGGATTAAGGGAAATGTCTTTAAATCTAATTATGTTACCACATGGCTTTTTAAAATCTAAATCTCAGGGATTCCCAGCAAATGTTGGGAAAATATAAAAAGATCTACAAAAAGTCCTTCAATCATAACCCCAGAAACATTTCAGTACTTTTTCCTTTTAGAAAAAAAGGCAAAAGTACGCCCCCCAAATTCATGGATCCTCTTTGCACACACATACACATAATAACAGAAATTTAGGAAAGATAAAATTTAGAAAAAAATAAAAATGTACCAGTGAGCAGACACCCAGTGTAGCACTTCAGCCAACTAGGAAAAGGAAACTTGATTAACTGAGGTGATGAGGGCTCTTTTCTGCCTCCTAAGAACACATTTTCATGGTTTGCAAATTTCCAGTTCTAACACCCTAGAAGGTGTTAGGAGTCAAAAAAGTCTTTGCTAAAGACATTATGTTTCCTTTCCTCCTATCTTCTCACATCATTTAATCAGAGACTGATGCCAGTAATTCAAATAAACAGAAATAAAAACCTCACTGTAAAACATCCAAGATTTCCAAAGAGTCCTGAAGGTAAATCAGTCATAAAAAAATAAAGTTGACAATTCCACTTGGCTTCAGATTCTCACAAAAAACTAGAGAAACTATTGTTTTCCCTTCGTAGATCACTTTAAGGTCAGGGTATGCTACTTCACTTGAAAATTTCAATTCTAAAAAAGGAATTGTCAAAAAGAGTATTAATCTTGCCCACTGATTATTTCAAAAGGCATGCTGTTATGGGTACTCTCTGTCCTTTTCTGGGTTTTGGCTGCTGCTGGCTGCCCTTGCTTTTATTGCTGGGATATAGCTTTATCATAGGAGCTTGCTGTGTTATAGTGCTGCTTCCTACTGGTGTGCTCTTCTTTAATTTCTTCAGCTACTGTCTAATGTTTATGTCACTTACAATATGTGAATGGAAACTGAAACCAGGACATAAAAGATATTGATACCTTCTTTTATTCCCCTACTTCTTCTTTACTATCACATTTATTTTATTTTGCTATAGAAATGTACTGCATTTGTGTTTACTCTGAAAGAGCTTAAAATTTTGGGAACCCTTAAGGAACTAGGAATGTTTTTTCTGTTTATTTTTTTTTTTTTTGAGCAAGTGTTTTTCCATCCAGCACTATCTTCACAACCTCATGATGTCTTTGACAGATGAGATTATTCATTTCACTGTCTCTCCAGTGTGGATTACCTAGGGTATATTGTGATATTTTGGTCATAGGCGTGACTTTTACCAGCACAAACACATAGCTGAAACGTATAGGAAGACTGCAACTGAAAAAAAGTATATATGATGTTCTTCTTTTTCTATGGTATTGACATACTCTGACATAAACACTTCACTACCCATATAACTTCATCCACACTTCAGAAGATAGTTGAAGAAGTACAATTTCTGGGTGAAAACTTGGCCCAAATGGCTTTTTCATAATTTCTTTTAAACCTAGTTGGCTATCCTGGTCAAGGCAAAATTGTGATTCAGTTCCATTACATATATAATTTTGTTTAAGCGTTTTCTTATAAAATAAGTGTATTTTAAACCCTGAGTTAATTTCATATTAAGTGTTCTACTGCATAGGGATTTAGGTAAATGCTTAATAGTTCTGTTGAATCAGAAGCCAGTGAGTTAATGAATCCTTACATGCTTTTATAAGTTCTTCTTTTAGTCTACATATTCTCAGGCTCAAGAACTACTGATGATTCAGCACAATGATTATGACACTTATTTTATACCAGGAGATGCATTGAATGATAGCATACATTTAAAATAGAAGCTGTATTATAAAATCCCCCACTATATGATAGAAGGACAGAATCAAGAAAAGGAGCACCCTTGTACTGGGAAGGTAATGGTCTGAAGACAAACGGAAAACAAGAATCACGTGCAGAGAAATTGTATATATTTGGATTAACCATAAAATCTCTGGGAGGTGACCTGGTACTGAAGGGGAGTGTCATTAGCACCTAAAAGACAATTTTATCTACTCTGACTTCAAAGGAAGAGAACAATGAGAATCTTTTTGAGGGTTACCTTTAATTTTTGATAGTCCTTCTTCCTTGCAAACGATTTTAGGTGATCTTCAAGTAGCAACAGAGTTAAATTAACATGTTGGGATAAACTATGTGAACATGTAAAAGGTGACTGGGAAAATTTAACTGTTGAGAGTAGTGAGAAATCTACAATGTAGAAGGGTTTTATTAGAAAATATATACTCAAAAGACCACAAATATTTCACCAAAATATTTTCAGTGAGTTTTGGATGGAATACAGGCTGGATCCAATGGCAGCATGTGGCTTGCTCAGAATCCAACTAGCAGGTCTGCAAAGCAGTCAAAAACTTGGGCTTACATGTACATGTCTTTAGCTCCATGTCAGCATCACAAGGCTGTTTCTGCAGCTCTGTGTCTCAGGTTTAGCCTCCAGACTCTTCCATATCCCCTGCTATCAGCCCTGCTTTCACATTTTGTTTCAGAACTAATAGTCTAAAAGTTTTCTTTACTCCCTGTCTTCCAGGTCAAGTCTTGACAGAGACCATTTCTGAGTGTTGCTGTTGGAAATATGAAAGTCTGTAAAATGAGGTCTCTCAGCTGGAAAGAACGTAAGGCTCTCAGAAGTGGTGGGTGATCACATTGTGCCACATCAGTATTCCCATTTTAAAAGTATGTGACACCAAATGGTATAAAAAGTGTTAGATGCCAATGGTATGAATAATGTTCTTGGCTGTACCAGTCCTATCTGATTGTGCAGCATAGGAGAAATTTGATATTTGTATATTTAATTTATTTATTGAGTGTAACCCTTTTCTCTTGCAGAATTTATTGCAGCTAACTCTAGTAGAGAGAGATCAAGGGAAACAGGTACTACATATGCAAGTCTAGGCTCTGGTAGATAGAGGGAACAACAATTAAATTAATGAAATGCATGATGATTCAGAAGTTTACTCATTTTCTACTCAACACTTGCTGAAGAACAGCAAGTATAAAGAAAATAATGGGAATTTATCTGTGCTAAGGTCTAAGGATTTGTTCTTAGATACAGAGAAACCATCTCAATCGAAACTAAAGTGCAACAGCTACATCTTTCATCCCAGAAGGGGTGACAGTGAAATCAAGTATGTGGTTATCAGAGCAAGCTGTTGCTGCCACTTCTCAGCTAAGATAGAAAGAAATTTGACCAAAGAAAGCATCCCAGACCACTTAGCTGTAAGCATATACTACTTTTATTGTTCCAGGTGGAAAATGCTCACCATGTGTGGACAGTCTGATTGTGTACACCGATTTGAAATCAACTAGACATATCCAAGCCCTCCACCACCACCACCACAAAAAAAAAAAAAAAAAAAAAAAAAAGAAAAAGAGCAAACAAGGATTTAAGACTTAAGACCTTACTGAAATTTCTCATTTCAGTAAGGAATTAGCATTCTGTGTCCAAAAGTCATTTTATTTTCCCAAACAGAGGAAATAATTTTGCAACTAATGTTCACAAAAATCTAAACATATGTCCTCCCTTGTCCTAACACTTTCCACTTCTTGGAGCAGTTCCTTAAGTAAACCTACATTAACACAGCTATAGGTATGTTAGGCAAGTAAGCCTTATACTGGTATAGAAACTGGTGTTAAACCGATGTAATCTGAGTGGACATAGCATTCTCTATGTTGATTTAGCCTCATTTAATTGCCTACTGCCTTAAGCCAAATCCTTAAAGACACTCTTAACTTCTTACACATTGGGGTATACTCTGTCTAATCATTATGCTTTTCTTTTCTGGAAAGAGGCTAAATCTTCAAATGTACCTCAGGGATTTAGAAGCCTAAGACTCCCTTTAGAAACAGCTTGCATGTCTAGCAGCCTCAGTTAGTTTTTTTTCAAGTTGCTAAAACTTAAGCTTATCTTGAAAATACTATTGGCAGTCTTAAAATGGCATGAGTCTGCACCTGCATTATGCAGCTTAAAGCCTTAGATTAGAAAACAAATCCAAAGTAAATATTTAATTGAGGATAAACAATTAACAGTTCAGAGAGATCAAAGGGAGAATTCACACTTCTGACTATGATTGTTTAAACTTGCCCAGCTGCAGGTTAGGAACAGTGACCACGTCAAGGTTGCCTTCACAGCCAGAAGCGACAGGAACTTTATCATTTAAGCAATCTCAGGTCTCTAGGCATAAGATCTGTGGAGAGACCTGAACTCCATGTTAGCTATACATTTTCCATGCCTGGGGATTTCTAGCATCCCTTTTAATAATGAGCTCCAACCATAAAAGCCAGTGGTGATCACAAATTCTTAAACTGTCAGTTATCTGGTATTTGCACCTCTTGTTGAGGGGAAAAAGCAGAGTGTAGAAGGGGAAAAGATGGCATGCAAGGTGAAACCGAAGTCAAAGAAAGATCTGCAAACACAAAGGCTGAAAAGTCAGCTGCTAATCTACCCTTTAATACAGAGACTCAGGAAAAGTTAGGAATGGTGAGATATCTTCTGGTATTGTCAATACACTGAGAAAGGAAAATGTTAACATGGCTTAAGACTGCCTAATGAGGATAACTCGGCTTCCCTGCCTCATACATCCATTTGATGAATTTAGTATTTTCATCTTCTAACTCACTTGGACATGATGATATCAACTCAAAATCTGAGACACAAATGTACATCATCATACATTCTCTGCTAAACTTAGAGACCTCAAATTTTAACACGAGTAACAACAATTTCAGTATTAATCCTAGCTTTCTGAAAAGCAAGTGTTTTTCAAAAGAGAGAAGATGATTTGGAGAGAAAATATCTAAGTATCTACTTAAGAGACTTAGAAGATATCCTTTATCTGTGTCTTGCTAGTGAAACATGGCCAAAAGTGTCAGGCCTTGCTGATAGACTTGGTGGCCTCACCACAACAACCCTTTATATTCTGTGCTGTGAAGCTTTGGAATTATGTTCAAGGCTCTGGGACAGCTGGGCAATGCTGCTCCAGTCATTGTTCCTCCCCAGTACACTGCCTTGAAAGTATTAACAGCAACAAGCCACTTCTCTGTCAATAGCAAGGGCAATCATACAATAAAATGACTGCTGAAGGTCCAAAAAGCCCCTAATAAATCTGAAAGCAAAGACTAACCTCTGTGTGAAACAGTGTGAAAAGTACAGAAATTATGTGTGTTTTTTTTAAAAAAACAGTTCAGAATGGAAAAGTTATGCCTCCAAAGTCATGATTAAAACAAATGTTTGTGTTCTTGTGCACGTTGTACAGTCTTTATTCCTGGTCTCATTCACTCAGCATATATGCCAGCACGAATGAGAAGACACGATAGACAGCTCCCATGTTTCCCTAAGATTACAAAGTCTTACTGCACTAAGGCTCTACTTCACATCCAGCATCACTCTCCTGTCTCATTGCCATGGCTTTTGTGGCTGCAGGTATTCTTTACCTTTCCTTTTATCTTAGGATAGTTGATGTATGTCAGTAACTCTAAGGTTAAAAAAAAAAAAAAAAAAAAAAAAAAAGCAGCTTTTAGCACTGAGGACAAGCCCTAAAGGAGATACTGACAAGCAATCTGTCTTGGGGGTAATTTCCAGATGGATCCAGTGCAGAAACCACATTCCTGAAACTAGTAGATGAAAGCATGGCAGCTGACACAGCTTAAATTTGTGACTCAGGCAAATCTGTGTTTACCCAGGTAGGATTAATACTCATACCAGCCAGAACTGCAGTCACTTAGTGCCAACATTAATGGTTCTGGGGTTGTCCATCTAAACTGACTACTTGCTCTGCTGACTGCTATGAATATGCCATTGATTTCTTCATTTATTTAAAAAATGGCAAAACAAACATTCCCAATACAATCTAGGCTTTGACTTGCAGGAGGACTGAGCTGGTTCAGTCAGGTTATGGTAATTTGTCTGTTGACATTATTCTGATGGATAAAATGCCTATTATAAATATGTTTGTTGCTTCTCCTACTCTAGTGGCCCCTAGCCAAAAGTATGGTCTGATTTGGGCTTTAAGAGTTTGTTCTGCAGATGCAGTGCAGCTCCAAACACTTTCTAAGAGAAAATTAATTAGACATACCACTAAGTAGAACAGGGAATCTTAGAAGGTGGAATCTTCCCACAGCTCAGTAGAAGAAATAGGAGACCTGCATCCTTCTGTAGCTGATGAATTCAAAGCCTATTCTGCTGTATGTACCACTAGAAAAGGATGCAAATAGTCCATAGGCCCACAAGCAGCCTTGGCAGTTTCAAAAATAAATAAATAAATAAATAAATAAATAAGCAAATAGTTAGACAGGTAAAAATAGAAATAAAGTTATTATCTTTAAACCAGATCATTTCTAAAACAGATCCTTTTGCAGGCATACAAATATTTGTTCTAGCATAAGGAAGAAGAAGGGAATACAAGGCTGGAAAGGAGAGAAGAAGATTAAGACTAAGGCAGCCCAAACTTGAATCATCTCAATGTGCCTGGAACCCTCCTCAGAGTTTCAGCATATGCTTTGAGACCAATGAAAAATGAACTGAGCCTGCACATCGTTATTGAGCTGATCTATCTGTAATTTTAATAGTCATATCAGAGAAGCCAAACCTTATTTATTTCTCAGGGTCCCTGTGTCCTTCAAGTTACATCTATCACTAATGAACACTTCACTCAAAACCCCTTTCCATGTTTCTTTACAAACTGTTTTTAGGATCAAAGATTGCAGCAATAAGATAACACATGGTGACAAAAAGGAACCAGGAAATTCCACCATCTCCTTGACCCCTCTGCTTACTAGTGGGAACCATAAGTAGGGAGGCACTCTGCTGTGCCAGGTACCAAGCAGGTTGTTGAGGTGCTGAAAAGCATGATAAAAAGGATCTGAAACTCTCATGGGAAGAGAGATTGGAAAGGATGGTATTTTCACAGAGTGAAGGATGTACAGGAGAAAAAAAAAAGTATGTGTAATAAGGAAAACAATTTGGAAAAGGGAGACTAAATGAAAGACACAGGAGAGTATCTTTGATCTTATACCCCATTATTCAAGCTACTCTGGAGCAGATGGACTTCCATCTGCCTACTACATGCTTCTTCTGCCTGCATCGTGAAACGCTGGTCTGACCTCTGTCTCAAGTGGGCTGGGACTAGCTGGATGTTCAATCTGATTTCTCATAGAAATTCCAGTGTTCTTCTAATTGAACAAGGCTCTTCAATCAAGATTCAAATCTGATTGCTGTGGTGATATTTAAACACATGTTTAATGATTTGTTAAACCAGAGGTTATGTTAGTACCTGTTCTGGGCACTGTAGAAGTTGCACCACTCTTAAGAACAGACCTCTGGCTACTCTGGATGGGAAAAGATGCAGGCACATGACTGTTAGCTCTGCCGGTTTGATTAGCATATGTTAACCACTTGGGTGGATGTTTATTTAAAACCATCTGCTCAGTTAATCTGTGTAACTATCTGAAACAACTCCTGAGGTCAGTCTTTTAAACAAAGGGATTGGGCAGATGGTCAGCTTTGCAATGCAGGTGGAACACTAGAGGTTTGAGGAAGCAGATATAATTCCAATATAAACTTGAATTACCCACTTTTCTTGCAGTTGTTGGATTGTTAGAGCTGTTGCATCAGTTCCCAGGCAGTGCTTCTACTAACCCAACCATGTTAATTCGTGCTGCTGGTAAGGTCTACTATCTGAGGCCAATTGTTGGGGTATGTGAATTTGTAAAATAATTTCACTGCTCAGCTTCCAACTACCACCCCAAAGCTAGTGCCTACTGCCCCTTCAGCTGAAAAAAAAACAACAACAGCAACAGCAAAAACAAATCACAGAACTATTTGAGTCCCCTTCTACAGAATGTTTAAATCTGCTTAATTTGCATTGCTATGTCTGTTATGATGCCTGTGGTCATCTACTGTACCTTAGCTGAAATTAGGTGAAATTAGCCTGTGAAGACTGGTAACTCCTGTTGAGCATGAAAATCACAGGAGAAAAGGACAAGCCTCATATGGATTTATTGATTACCCTTGAAATCTTACAAGAATGTGGGAGCCAAGGGGAAGGTAAATAGTTAAAAATATTTGTTTGGCAATAAGGTTATCTATTCACAGAAACAGAGAAAACCAGCATAGTTTTTCAGTACTTTCTTTGGTGATCATTTTCATCAGACACCTCTACTAGATGGCTGTCCAAATAATTGGTTTTGTGGCTTGGCAGTTAAATAAAAATCTGGGGGCAAATTCAGCTGGGATCAAACAGAATTCTAATCTGCTTGCCAAACAAAAATTAGAAATTTATTTAATTTGATATGTCATGTTCCAGCTGACACGAAATATTTCATTTGAAGAATTCACACAGAAGTAGAAATATGGAGAGAAAGAGAAGTTCTAGGAACTGCCACTGGGGAGGCAGTTCCCCCTTTATTCCCTGTCTCAAGGGCTGTCCCACTTACAGAGGGTATGAGAGATTCAGATTCAGCTCTGTCCTGTGTCTCCATTACTCATTTGCCAGCTTAGTGGAATAATCAGCACATATGGTTAAAGAGCAGATCTCCAGTTATGTGCTGATGCACCTTTTCTTTGCTTATTCATAGGAGCAAGGACTGGAGCTCCAGTTTTCCAGGGAGTTTATCACTCACCAGGTGGAAGCACATTCCTGGATACTTTTCTGTGGTCTTCCCTTTGTCTTATTTAAATATTTTATGCAAAGCGGAGTTGAGGTACTAATACCTGGGTTTCTCACAGCCCAGACGAATACTCTACTCCCAGGCTGTCAGATAAAAGCGATATTTGTTACATCCTCCTTTATCTTTGTGGTAAAAGAAGAGGAGGATCAGGTTCTGGCCAAGGTATCTAATGATTTCAAACTGAATTTATAAGTAACCTTAGGATAAATATTCCAAAACACTTTGCTGAAAGTTTGTCTAGCTCCAGTAATTTGTTTGCAAACTCTTGGAGAAAGAATGCCTGCCAGATATATTGTGTGGCATGGGAAAGCTCAAAGGATCCAAGAAGATGGATTGTGGTCAAAACGTTTTAGTTTTAACTTCATTGAATATACGCAGTATATAGTAGCCTGCATGAATACAAGACTGTTACACAAATTAGATATAAAATACATTCATGTGCTTGGAAAGACAAATTTAATGTAAAATCTGCATTAAACTAACTGTTACTAGCCATTTTTGCACTTCAGATGTACAGAGTCATATTTCCTTAAAAAAATATTCACACAAATTTGTTGGAAATACAGTGATTCTAGCCTCTAAAATACAACATCTCTGTACTCCTCATCAACTAAAATAGTCATTTAGCTAAATTAAAATGGAAGAAACTGTATAGAGAAGAAAAATAGAGGAAATCTTTAAGGGGTTACTTGAAAAAGATCTAAGAAGGCATGCTGTCTCATGTGTTGCTGATGATGCACAAAAAGTCTCTGTGGAAAAGTTCAAGACAGTGTCAAGAATGCTGGCATAATTAGATAAATGACCAGTGCCTCTGGGGCATTGATGTTTTGTTACATAGAAAAAATAGACAAGACCATCACATGAATTCACATGTAGTAGGAATGAGTAAAATATCTAATACTTTCTTAATCTCAAAAATCTAAGCCAGGAGACTTTCTAAAATATGCTGATAGATTACAAAATAAGGAGGGAAAAGGGGAGCTTAGAGTGGCTTTCATCTTTTTTACTACTCCCCAAATCAATCAGTCAAGAAAATGAAGTTGTATTTTAGACCACACTAGAAAATGACTGCAGTCTACTGCCACCAACATTAGACACAAGCTGAAACACAAACTTGAAACACAAACTGAAACACAAAAAGTCACCATAAATAAAAAAAAAAAAAAAAGGAAATCCAGTTCATTGGCCAGCCAACATACCTGCTCAGCTACAAGCAAGGAAGCCAAGCAGTTGGCCAGTTCCCAAAGAAGCTGGCCAGGCTGTGAGCCCATCAAGCAGTTATACCATTAGCCAGGCAGCCAACTTGCCTGACTTCTGACAAAAGCTTTCCAAGTAGCATTGTGTCTCCAGGAAACAACAACAATAACAACAAAACCAAGAAGTTAAAAAAAAAGTGAAAAAAAGTTATTTTCTGGAAAATGTGTTTTGGTGGAAAAATTGTGATCAGGTCAAGAGCCAATTCTCTCTGAGGTGCTCCAGCAGACTCCATTGCCTGAGGCCTGGAATCATTACAAAACATTGTGGATGCCAAAAGGGAGGTACACACTGGAAATAAGGTCCATAGTGTTGAAGGACCGACCCATGAGGTGAGACAGTAGTAGGATTCAAAAGGTTAGCCACAGATGAACAGAAGCCTACCCTCCCTGTAACGGTACTCCACTAAATAAGGAAATACTGTTGCTCATATTCTCATTACCAGCTACTGCTTTTACTCATGGGACTAAAGCACTTGGGAAATTTTGTCTCTAAATTTACATTCTTGCACATGCAATGGAAAGAAAATAAAGAAAAAAAATATTTGCTAATATTTACAAACATATAAATGGTATGTTTGATATAGATCAGGAGTACACCAAGAATCACATATGTCAGGCATAGATGACTGCCACCGCAGTCCAAGAGCTGGACATTTTATTGCTGTAAAACAAACCCTGTATTATTACTTACCCTTGGCTTGCACACTTGTGTGTCCTGCATTGACCCTCACTGGGGTGAGTGTTGGATATAAAGCTTCTTTTCTTGTTGGCTTCACTGTCATCTCTTTCTAAATGTTCCTTTTATGGTGATTTTCATAACATCATAAAGATCTAAGAGCTCTCACAAGACCTTTATGGGACTTGATAGCAAGAAATAAAAGGGGCCATTGAACTGTGATGGACTACTTATGGGCCTTGAGTACCTTGTGCACTTCCACCGACAGAAGCCAGCAGGAATATACAGCAGAGAGAAGACATTTTCTTTGCAGCACAAATCACACAACCATGACAAGTTAGACACTAAAGAGCACTGCATTACTGAGAAATAGAAACTGTAGATTTAAAGAAACTCTTCACAAGTGCTAAATATTATTCCTGCCCTGATCAGAATTCACAAATCCTGCCAGATAACCAAAGGCCATCCAGTTTCCAGGTCCCAGAGGGTCTGGAGTTGGCATTGGAGCTTTCATTTTAGCCAGGGCAGACCTTGGCAGTATCCCCATTTTCATAGTTGTGTAATAGAAATATTTTGCATTCTTCTTCCACCTTTTATCAGTGGATTGATCTCCTCTAAAGATAGTAATGAATCAATGTTCATAACGCCAATGTAAACTGGGATTTGTTTTCTGTGTTCTGCAGATGGGAAAGAGTGAAGAACAAAGATGATGCAACTTATTTAAAGAAGGCTTGGGAGAGTGAGACAAAGAATTCAGATCTGATATCCAAACCACTGCCTTAAATTTTCTGTCAATAATCTTCCAACTTCATGCTATGCAATAAACATTCAAGCTGGGCATAAATACAAAGAAAAGCTGCAGCTGTTTTTAAAAATGGGTGCCTAAGCTCATGTGTTCATAGATAGACATGAATAAATAGCTAAATGTTCAGGACATCTTTAGGCATGTGATTTCACTATATCTGTGTATTTTTTGATTTTTTATTTCTCATTTTATAATAAACACTTCTATGTGGGTATACTGTATGAAACTATTACTGAAAAGAAAAAGGTACTCTACAGAGTACCTGTGCATGTAGCAGCATTTAGGCAGCAAAAATTGCTCATCATGGGAACACTGAGGTTAGGAAAGCAGGTCAACAATAAGTTGTTTCACCTATGGCAAGGAACAAGTTGTCTCTTTTTGGCCTAGAGAGCATCACACAGTAATGATACAGTTTCTGGGCAAAAGAAAACAACAGGGAAAATAAGCATAATTTTTTCTTCAGATACTTGTCTTTCTAGAGTACTTTAGTCCAGATTTTTTTTTATTTTTTTTTTATTTTTTAATTTTTGCTCATGTCTATTTTTTCTTTTAGGTCTCACTATTTAGCTTTCAGGATAATATTTCCTAAAGAGTTACTATTCAGCTCATTTTTACTAATCAAGCCTTTCTAGTGCTTTTGATTTAAAATCCTGAAATATCTCTTTTAACAGTATGTTTAAAGCTCATAGTCATAACATAGGAATATCTCCAGACCATAACGGAGACAAGATATATATACCTGACTTTAATCCTATTGCCATGCAGCAGTTTTCTTTCCATGGCAGTCTGAAGTGGAGTTTCCTTTAAAAGCCCAGAAAAATATATGCACATTTTTGAAGGTGAACTCCAGGACAGGACATTCAGTGCAGCTGGGCACCGATGAAGTATAATTGGTAAATGTAATTCCAGCCTCACCGTTCATAATGTCTAAAAGAACAAGCAGAAATTTGCCATCCTGTTAGTTAACTGTGGTAGCTAATTGTAGTTCTAGACTATGTATATAGCAAATCCTCATATGGAGAATGTGAGGCTTCAAGTTTGAGTTCTTTTTGTCTAAGACCACCAATGGGTTAATTCAAGTGTGCTGGCTAAAAATCCCTGTTGAAAATCAAGGAGTGGGAGGTGGTAGTGACAAAATATATGGTTTCTGTTTTGTCAGGCAAGGTTGTGGGACTACTAAGGGACTTAAGTAGCACAGACAGGAATATGTGATTTCTAACATGCAATTATGAGCTACAACTGTAATGGATCTTTATACAAATCTGGAACAGTGAAAAATATGTCCAGATTTTCCACTGCTTGGTCTTGCATTTGTCAGAGAAATGCTCTTCATAAAGACTAGATTTCTTCTAGCCAAAGTATACAGCAATACTAAGCAAAGACTCTCCCAGATAGATCCCTGTAAATATTCGTTTCATCAGAATGATTATGTCTATGCTTTTGGTTCTGCAAGACACATTTTAATTTTGTTTATCTTAAGGCACATCTATATTAAATAATGGAAAACAGTTCAGCAATTCCTAATTTAGCATGCCCATATGGCTCTGTGCGGAGGACAAATGCTCAAGATAGTTGCTCAGGACCAGAAGCTGAGCAAGTAGGAGCTGAGTAAGCTGCTATGAGAACAAGGCAGTGGCAGAGCCAGGCTGGGAGACCTGGGGTCTCTTGGGAGACCTGAAGGTAGGAGGGTGGAGGAGCTGGAGCCTGAAGGTGGTAATGGAGTGAGCCATAGGAATGTGAGAGATGTGTGATGATGTTTTGGAAGAGGTTGTTGAGGACTGAGATCTGACACAGTTTAACGAGGGATAATTCCTGTGTCCAGAATTCTGGCAGCTGTAAGCACCTGAGTGGTGGCTGAGTGCCTTCCAGACAGCCACAAGCAACAACAGGTCCAGCTCCTTTCCCAGCTCTTTGCTGTGTGCCATGGACATGGTACCCACATAGCTGCATGAAAACTAGTGGTCCCACTGCAGACACCTGAGAAGAGATTTAATCCCATGTGTTCCACTCACAAGCCTCATGACATATGTTGTTCACTTATCTGCAGCTTTTCTGCATTCAGCTGGCTATTTGCTGGATATGTGTGCTTTACCTGCCAGGAATCCAAAGCATTCAGTGGCGTGCCAGCATCTGGGTCATTTCTGCCAAGCTGGAGCTGCCCCTGGCTCTGTTGTTATATCCTGTCTGAACAGCTGCCAGAGCTTTGGTCTTCACATCCTCTTGATCCATCTGAATTCTCAATATTAGTTAGAAAGTGAGCTGAGGGCACATCATCTTGTGCCTCTTTGAAAAGGTCTGTGTGCTTCCTATGCACTATATGATTCTCTTAGTTTCATCCACCAAATAATAGTGGTCTTTATGTGACCACATAAGAATGGCTTGAGAAAGCCATCCTAGTTTAACTTGAAAAGTAAGTTTTGCAGGCAAAGCTGTACCACTGTAGTAGGTGGGCCACTGGACATCTGGACAGAAGCTCTGGGCAGAAAGAGAGGACACACTGGGGAGGATGCGGAAGTATGGAACTCCTAAAACTGAGACATCTAAGCTAGATACTTATGTGTGTGTTATTAGGAAGTCTCTAAAGCATAATTCAGCATGCCAAGGTTGGATGCATTGGTTATGGAATTGATTCCCTGGACAGCATTCCCTCTGGGTGCCTACATGAGGAAACTGTATCAAGTTTTTCATTAGCTAATTATATGAAGGTAATGAGAAAAAAAAATCCACCATGTAGGCAAGTACTTAGACAAATCTTTATCTATTCTTAAATTAACTACCAATATTCTGAAATAAGGTTACCTACTGTACTGGGTCTGGCTGGAATGTTAACTTTCCCGGCAGCAGCCCATACAGTGCCGTACTCTGTACTTGTAGCTGGAACAGCAGTGTTATCACACCAGTGTTGTGTCTACTGCTGAGCAGCAGTGGCACAGCATTGGGCCTTTCTCTAACCCTCCTAGGGGGTGGGCAAAAAGTGAGGAGAGAAACATCACTAGGGCAGCTGACCTAAACCAATCAAAGGGATATTCCATACCATGTGGTGTCACACTCAGCAATAAAAGGTGGAAACAAGAAGAAGAGGGGGGGGTGGGCTCTCGTTGGGAAAACGTTGGTCCTCCTCTCGAACATTGGCTGCGTGCGTTGAGGCCTTGCTTCAAGGACGTGGTCAATCATCGGTCATTTGTGGGAATTAGAGAGTAATTTCTTTCCTGTGCACTTCCATATAGCCTTCATTTATTTTGTTTGTTTGTTTTCCTCCCTTCTTTTTATTTTTCCTTTTCCCCTCCCTTTTCCCCTTTCCCTTTTTATTTCCCCTTAGTTAAATTGTTTAGTTCATGGTAGTCTTTATTTAATTATTATAATTATTTCCCTTTAATTAAATTATCCTTATCTCAACCTGTGAGTTGTACTTTGCTTTACTTCTCCCCCTCCTCATCTAAAAGAGGGGGAGTGAGAGAGCGGTTGTGGGGTTTAGCTGCCCAGCACGGTAAAACCACCACACCTACATAACCTTTTATGTTGGCACAAAATCTCTTTAAGTTATATGAGAGTAGCTTTCTCTTGCAAGCAAACCACGAGTTTCATGTTGCAGTGTAGATGAGTTCCTTTTTTTGGTCTTTTATTGTCATTAGTTTTACATTCTCTTCCTTTACGAGATCCTGTATTATTCTTATTTCCTGATTTAGATTTTAATCTTTGGGGCAGAAATCATGTTTGTGGGTGTTTGTACAGCAGAATCGGGTCTTGCTTTATGGCTGTGGTTTGTAAATGTTACCGCAATATAAATAGTACATTAATCATTAATTATATTGTTGATACATTGCTATGTCCTGAGTGGTGGCACTGTCTATTACTCTTTGGCTCCTCACAGAGATGATGTCAATACATTTCCATAATCAAAACATTTGTCTCGAGTCATGGCTGCACTAGATCCTCCTGGAACAGATTCAGAAACAGCGGCTTTGCATTGTGAACTTCAGATGCTTAAGGTAACATCCATGTCACAGACTGGTAGATTTTTCATAAGGTTAAAAGTACTAGCTGAGGTACGTGCATTAAGTCATGTGCATTTATACACAGTTTGACGCATCTGAGAATCTCCAACTGCTTTGCCAACATTATTTGGCTTCCTACAAGGTACAAAAATGTTATAATCTCAGTTTAATTCCAGGATAAACCAGCAAGTTTTGTCAGCACTGTTACAAAAAAATGAGAAAGTAGATAAACCTGTCTGCATGTTGCTTATAAGAAATGAGTAAATGCTGGACTCTACAAATTGAGTACAGATATATGTCAATTTCTTGTGATAGCTAATGACTAAAGCATTGAGTTTTTTGACCTGAATTGATATGATTGTTGAGGTCATGCTGGAAATTTGTGCATACAAATATATATATATATATAATAATGATAATAATAATAAATAAAACAAAACAAAACAAACCCCCAAACCAACCAACCGACCAAAAACCATCAGATTTCCTAACTCAGTAAATTACAATTCTTGAATTACAGCAACTGATGGTGTGTTCCACAAGAGCATTTAACTATATAAAGAGCAATTTAAGACAATTTTCCAGCTATCTGAGGCAAGTGAGTCAAAGCTTATCCAAACTGCCTAGGGATTAAGACACTCAGCTTGGACTCAGTTTTGTAGTGTTGGCTCCTTAACCTCAACAGGAGGATTGGAGGTGTCAACCAGGAATGTCCTGTGCCTGGTGACTGGCTGTCCTGCAGAAAGGGAGCCCTGGGTTCAATGGCCCTGAGGCTGAGGATGGCCAGAAACTGACTGTGCAAGAGGTAGCTGCTGGAATGGGCTGTTCTACTTCATATGTTTGTGTTGTTTATGTTCAAGTGCATGACTGAGATGTCAAAGCTCAAGAACCAGTTTCAGGTTCTGTCTCACAAAAGCTTCCTCCATAGCTGAGTTAAACTATGAAATTAAGAGACAGAACTTCAGACACATCCTGTTTTTCATGCTTTCTTCTTGCCTGTCTCAGTGCTCTCAGTACTGGAATGCCTGTTGCCAACCTCAAAGTTAAACATTTGTCTCTGCTTGCTTGTTGTGTGGGACACCTAACTCAGCACCAGGGGTTCACTTCCCAGTAGTGGGCACACACATTTTAGGTACCACACATCACAGATCCCTAAAACTTTGTAGAGAGGGTCTTCTAAGATTCCTTAGAACTGACACAGCTCAGGTATCTAAAATCCTGTTTTTATACAGGTCATCTAGAAAGGACTTTAATATACAGAGAAGATGCAGCACTTTAATCACCAGGGAAAGCAAGAAGTAACTGTGGAAGAAATGACTGGACCTTCTGATCAGGGACTCAGAAGACCTTGATTAATGTTATTAGTTCTTGCACAGTAAAGTTATAGGCAAATCTTGTCTCAGTGCCTCAGATGACTACTGCTGTGACCCACAAAAAAGTGTGAAGGATGGGAACAAAGGTCAAAGGCAGAATCAATAGCCTGGGTTATTATAATTCAAGTTAAAAGAACTACTCACACACATGGGGAGAAATTACTGCTAACAAGCCCCCCCTTGTATAAGGCTTCCTAATTTGTCCAGGTACTGTCATATTACAGCAGTTTATTTGCTTCTGGGAACACACTTGGCAAAATCAGTGGTAAATTCTTTGAGCTTTACAGGGAAAAAGGATCTCCACTCTGGAGCTGCGCCTGTCTGACCCTTTCCTTTCTGACTGTCATGATCATCTGCTACTCTCTGTGCCCCAGTAATACTACGTGGCTTCATATGAAAACTGCAGTTCTGACTCACATCACCGTCAGGCTGTCTCCAAGTCGGGTGTCTCTAGAGCAGAGAGACCAGGTACAGCTATTTCACGGGTAATGTGAAAATGTTGATCAGCAGAACATTAGGACCTGGATGAATGTTTGATTTCTTTTCCAGCCTTATCAGGCACATGACTCTGGGACTCTTAAAATCAAGGTGCAAGAGTAATTCCATTGTTTATTCATTATTAGAAATAACCCTCCGTCATTCAGCAGATGTCTTGATGTTTATCAGAACAGGTCAAGTATGGCCATGTGTCTGGAATGGCTTGTAACATAAGTGTTAGACATTAGACAACCAGTGAAAGAAATTAAGCAAATGGAGGGAGGGGAGAGGTAGGACAAAGGTGACATTTTTCAGCTGGGCTGCTAGAGAATGTGAATATCTGAGTACTTTTCTTCCATTTTAAAAGTTTTCTTTTAGTAGATAATATTAGAGAAACAAGTTTCTGGGAGAGGTCTGGAAGGAAAGATTGCTGTTTTAGTAGGTAAGGAGAAGGGAAGGTGTTTCATGGAGGGGGTGGAAAAGAAAACACAAAGGTGAGATCAGCAGAGACTTTTCACCAGTGAGACTTCATTTACAGCATGCAAACTACCAGCTGGCCCTTGCTATTCATTTAGAGGAAACTACAGAACTTTTCTTTAACCACAGTCATCCATTTTATAGGGGTGTCTTAAATTCACATGCTTATCATATGCTGCAAATGTACTAGAAGATAATTAACCAACTCTAATGAACCTTGGCACAATCAAGTATTCTCTTCCAAGATTCAGCTGGGTAAAGGTCACAGATTCTGAAAAATTAACTGCTTGATCTAATAAGACCCTGCATCACCTCTCACTTCAAAGCTGAACTTAAGAAATCCTCAGATATTGTTTATCTATCTGTTACATAAGAGCAAGTCTATCCTGACATTTAATTTAAGCTCTTTTGCTGCATCATTTTCAACATACAAGTCACCTTATTCCTCACAATAAGTCTTAAAAATATCTTCTCTTTCTGCTCCCACAAAATTGGAACATTTAGCATTGAAGTCCTGTAAGGACAAGGTGCTCCATTATTGGAAATCACAGTGACATTACAGCAGCAGTAGAGCAGCAGCAGCATGCTGGATGCCCAACAGAAAATTCATAAGGGAAAATTCCTACCACCGTGGAGGCTGGAATACACCCAAAAGCAGTGTGTTATGCTGTGCAATCTGGTTTTGCATGCAATCTAACTCTAACCAGTACAGAGAGATGGGATTGCATGGGAAAAGTCCATGGTTTTAAAACATTTAGGTGTACAAAGTAACAGAGGGTGTTATGACACTTGAAAGAAGTAGAAGATTTAAGCATAGCTGCAGTGAAGGGGGCGAAGCGTATCATTAGTACATTAATGGGTAGAAATTAGAAGACCAGAATAGGATAGACACAAAGGAAGTGCATGAAGAAGGAGAAGCCTAGGATTAGGTGTATGTGAATATCATGGGTTAGCCTGTTCTTTAAAGATGTTCAGACTTGAATTCTTCATATGAGCTACTGGTGGACAGTCCAGACTTGTTTGATACATACCCAGGTGGAAACCCTGATTAATTACGCCTGTCCCTGACAAGAGCCCTAAAACCCAGACATGCACAGCAGATCTGGAAGGCCTACAGTCATCAGCATAACTCTGAGCTAGAGGTGCCTTTGTTGCAGGATTTAGCTCAAAGTTTCTAAGTCGTACAGTAGTTATCCCAGCTAGTGTGTATCACTGTTCCTTTAAGGGAAGCAATATCAGCAACCCCAAATATGTCAGCCCCCACTCCTATAAATAACAAAAGAATCAGCTGGAGATTGCATAGCTTCCTTCATATTTAACTAGTTGCCATAGCATCTCTGCTGTAAAACTATGATAGCTACAGCTGCCTAATGGGTCTCAAAGCTCTGTCAATCGCGTTTCTCTCTCTGCCTGGAGAAAAGTAGGAAACTAAGCTTCAAAGAATTTTCTTGGAGTATAGCTATGACTATCTGATAATGTCTCATGCCTTTTTAGAAAGTCTTTAAAGTCTTTAGAAAGTCAGAAAAATACCAGCTTATGAAAACCAGGAATGAAGAATTGAGGTACATGTTCAGGCAACCTCTACTCTGCCTGGCTTGTGCAGCCCCCACTACACAAATAGCTCCCCTGGATGCCTTTGAACAGTGCAGGGGGATGTGGTTGCACTTGCCTTGCAGCCAAATTCCTGGCGCACCTCGCCCCAAGAACACCAGATCTCTTACATTTGATAAGCCCTTTGCCTCTCTTTTATAGTCTGTTCGTCTTTATGCACTTGACGCAATCTAACCCCACACTCACCTGTCATTAAACATGTCAAGCACAGACAGCTACCAGCGAGCTGTTGACATCCTCATTTCTACCACTGAGGTGTCTAGGAGCTCTTGAAGATACACAAGACTCATAAAACCCTCCTTTGATCAAATGAGGGTCCTGTCAAGGAATTTGCTCTCCCACCCTGAGATGGGAATGGTCCATCTGGATGACCTTTCAACACAAGTTGCAGCTATGTTGAAAGACTGTGACAAATCCTTTTGGCTAATCACACAGGGAAGGTAGCTGGAAGATTTGCATCTAGCCCCAGTGCTACTGACAGAGAAGGTTATAACTGTCAATGTTTTGCAGAAATAAATCTTCTATTGCCAATTTTTCAGAAGTGGGAGTTAGATCTGAAGGGATGCTTGCTTTCAGTGCATGTAAGATCTGTCAATGAATTTATGAACTTCCCTCATGTGAGAGCCGGGTGAGGATCATGCCTCCCACTCTACAAGTACTAAAATGAGGCAGAAAGTTGAACTGGGAAATGCTACATCATCAAAACTTCATTCATGTGGTGTAAAGATTAGAATACTGGGGGATCGCAGAATCAGACGTACACATTAATTCTAATTAATATGGTTTGAGCCTATAAAGATTTTTTTTTTTTTTTTTTTTTTAATGAAGATACCTAATCCCCAATAACTCTAAGGCAAACCTTTTCTCAGCATTGTTGTCTAAAAAGAAGTGTTCAACCATCTGTCTCTTAGCAGTAAGTTTTTTTTTTTTTTTTTTTTTTTTTTTTTTTACATAAAATTAAATCTTTTCATGAGTTTCATGCTTTAAAAGTCTCATAAATACAAAAGAGCATATGTATGTCTCCTGACTACAGTTCAGTTCTTCACTATTTTAGACTTCACCCTGCTTTTGGAGTAATTGCTTTTAAACTGTGTGAATGGTAGTTTGGGTTTCCTCTGTATTATGTCAGTGAGCACTTTGAAAGCTCTGTCAGCTAAAGAAATTATAAGCAAAACCAACTGTTCAGAACAATAAAAATAGCCTCTTGCTCTGCCTCTGTGTTTCCATCACCTGGTTACTTGCTGGAGGCCTCTTTCTTATGAGTCACTGTGATCAGAACAGTTTGCTCAGCTGGATTATCTACGAGAGCTCAGGCTGTGTTATGAGCAATATAAGTTATAAATTAAATTATAGGCAATGTGATGCAACCAAATATTTGCATACCACTGAGTTATATGCTCTATAAATACATAAATACAAACAGCCATGATGTTTTCTTTGTGGTTACATTGGTTATTTACTAGAGTAGGTGTCAGTTTCTTGAACAATTAAGATATCAAGTAAGTTTAGAAATGGCTTGTATTTATTTATGTCGGTCAGATGTGTGGGTAATATTGAGAAGTACCTACCATTAAAGGGCACTAACCATCATTGCCTTTTCAAAGCTAAGTCTGCTAGATGACAGCAATACCCTTCCTGAGCTGTTCTCCTGGTATTTCAATTCTTCATTGGTACATAAGAGAACATTCAGGAGCTGTTATTTGTTTTCCAGCTGTTGTGGGCACCTAATGAAAAGCAGGAGAAAAACTAAGAAGATCATATGGAAATTGCTAATGAAGTAATATGAGCACCTTTCCAGTAACTATATGTTTCAGTTTAATGCAGCAAACAAACTAACAAAAACCCACAAGAGCCAGGCATTCTCCTGGTCTTTGTTCTCTGATTTGCTGCTAATGCCAGGCAGCCTTGGACAAACCCCTTGCCAGCCTCCTCGGGTGAACTCCTGGCAGCAGGGCAGTGTGTTTCTATCTTCATCCACCACGGGTGCATTTCAGAGACACAGGATAGGCTAGTCCTGATTTCTTTGAAGACAACGTGGTCTGAGGAAAAGGACCGGACAGCTACAATGTATTGTTAGGAAAGCAATATGTGGGTGTGCTCACAGCTAAGTGTTCAGCTTCTTTGCCCACTCCCCTTTCAACACAACAAAAAAGCAATAATCACGACAGAATCAGCACTAAAGTCATCACTATAGGGTTATCAGCATCCATGATTTCCTTCTTATTTACCACATTTTGAAGTAGAATCACATTTTAAAGCAATGCATGGACTTAGTCAGCAGATGAAGTACTTCAAACGATTAAGTCCTAATTGTGTATTAACTACCTAAAATACATTTTAATATCATAAAATCTCATTACGGACTTAATTTTAATGACCCTCCAGCTAGTACCAGAGCTGAAATTACAGCTGTTTTCCCAGCTATCTTCATGGTAACTGGAGCACAATGATAGACTTTTTGGCTGTTGTAAGCGTTTTATCTGAAATTTTGGTGTGTATCTGTATGCCAGACAAAGATGTAGGTATTGTTATTCTTTTTGAGAACTAGATTGCCCCTTCCCCCCCTTTTTTCCCTGTTAAACTGGGAAAAAAAAAATTAAAAAAAAAAAGGCAAATAACCCCCCAGTATTTTGTCTGTTTTGAATTATAATACCTTCTTTCCTCTTTGCTTCCGAGGTAAGCTGCAGAGGCAATGTCTTGCAGAAATAATTCACTAACAGTTTGAATCTGCCCTGGGAAAGATTTAAACTTCTCTTTTCAGAAGATGTGTACCAGCATCTTGTGCTGGTACAGTACAGAAAGAACTGCATAAGCTTAGGCCGGAGATAAATTGGTTGAGCTAAGATGAAATTCTTCAGCTGGATTTTACAGAAGTTAAAGAAGGGAATTGTTGCAATGTCTTCTTCCATCATTATCTATTCATTTGTAAACATGGATTCCTCAAAAGTGTCTAACACTTCCCAGCAGCAAAGATTTAAATCCAAGGGAAGATGAAGCCTTTTATGAGCAAAGAGGGTAAAGACATTCAGGCAGCAAAATATCCACAGAAATAACTTTCCAGCCCAGTGGCTGGAACACAAAACCCTCACGAAGAAGTGAAAAGGGAATACTTTCAGGCTTCCTAACATCTCTCAGTGTCATCCATTCACAAGCTCTGCTGTGGCTGACATCTGTCTCTCTTCCCTCAGGTAATTTCCTGTACTACTTCAGCAGGCTGTACGTACACTGATTTCCAAGCTATGATCTACCATTCACGGCACTTGGACCAACGTTATCTGTAGGGATTATCACATGCAACTGCAATGATATAGAAAACAATTATATCTATTTTGTTGTTATTATTAACTACATCTACTATGTAAATATAATTCTATAGAGAGGCAAAAGAAACATGACCAATGTCCTTTGCATTCAAAGCACATGTTTGGTCAAATATCATGAAGCCTATGTGATTAAATAACTGGTCCCTGCTCATTCATTACTAGTGAGTTCAAAGCAGCCCATCTGGGGCAATAAAATTTGTAGGGTTGCTTTGGCTTCTGCAGTGGCTTTGTCTCCATGACTTCACTTGCTACCAGATTTTAACTTGTCTCACAAAACACAGTGGTTCCCTAATAGTAGTGTAAATTGCGTGTAGCAGTTTTAGAAAGTTTAACAGACTACTTTTCACTTTTAGATAACTTTCAGATCCTCCTTTTCTTCCAAAATACAGAAAGGAGGGCTATTATCATCTTTCACTGGAAGCAAGACAGAGCCCATGATTAAACTAGGTGTGCTAAAGTAAGTAGAAAGATTAGCAAAGCCTACCAAGACCAACTTGATGCCTGAACTGATGGCAGTATGTGGGGAGGAGGACTGCTAAGAAGTCCACAGTAGCAGAAGCCGAGTTGGTGATGCGGGAATCTGGGAGCACATGAAAAGCTCTGCATTTTTTACTAAAAATGTGCAGTTTCTAATGTGAATGCCACCCATGTCTAAATATCAGTATATCCCTGTGTCTGTCTTTCAAGATGCTTAAAAAGTTTTTTTTTTCCTTCTGTTTCAAAGCACCTACAAAGCCTATCTCAGCTGCTGTCTGTCTGTCTGTGTGGGGCTGGAGCTCCTACCCCTGCAACCCAGAGTGGAGGCTCAGGCCGAGATGGGGCTGAAGCTGCCAGACCTTCTTCAGAGCTCCAGGATCCGGAGCCAGCAGAGGAGTGTCTGGCAGTGACAGCACAGCATTCAGCTGTGCAACACCCCTATCCTCCTAATGCATTTCACACTCAGCAGATTGAATTGCTTTGGTCGTCTCATTTATTTTTCTTCCAGCAAACAAAACAACTTTTTCCATCCTTTTCCTTGACAAAGACTTTTGCCATATGCTCCAAATCAATTGCAACCTTTCTGATGCTTTGTTACCGCCCACATCTTGGGCTGTGTTCAAAAAAATGGCAGCTTAAGCATTTCTGTTTCTGCTTCAACCAAACTAAAATTGAAACATTCTGTTCACTAATTCAAGGGTTAATGTGTCTTATCACTCCTCTCTTACTCTGTGTATGAGCTGCCTCTTAACTAGAACTGAACCGATTCCACGCTGTAAATAACATCTATCTGACACATTTTTGTCTTTCTGCATGGACAGTTGTCATGAACAGAAAGGAATTTGCTCATGTTCATTCACTGATCAGCATTATTTAATGACTTAAGATTCCCTGCTTATCGTTATTTGATTTAAGGTTGAACTTCATGCATTTCACTTCATGCATTTCTGTCCCTTTCAATGCGCTGCCATCAGTTCTTGTGTATGGACACAGTTGGCTGGGCTATGGGGCTGGTCCAGAAGGAAACAAATCCTCCTTTTTTCTTTTCTTCTTTTTTTTTCTTTCTTTTTTTTTTTTTTTTTTTTTTGGTAGAACTCATTCTGAGCAGGGGTTGCTCCCCTGCTCCCATGTCTGCTTAGTGAGCACTGCCATGGCCCAAAGAATGAGGCAGAGGTAGAGGAGCCCTCTGCTTTCAGTGGCAATGGGAACTTATATGAACTTCAGCTTCTGCCCAATTCTGAGGGTATCTCTTGGGCTGTTATTCTTGGAGTTGAGTAGGGCATAAGACATCCATGTACCACACCAGCTTCTAGTGAGGACGTATTTATAGCAGCAGAACTGTTCTTCATTCAGGTATGGTCACACACCTATCAAAAAACCCTGCTGCTAAAAAGCACTTTGCTCTGTGAATAATTGGGTCAACCCTAAGGTATCTGCTATCACAGCACATACTGGTGAGGAATCATGCCCCTTTTCTCCCCATCTGAGAAATCTGTTGGCTAGTTCAGGATCTGATTTATTTGGTGGGATAGTGAAAAGAAGGCAAATATTCAGAGCATGAAAACTGCTTTAACCCAAGATTTGTACCTCCAGTACCTCAATTCTTTCCTTCCCCCTCTTCTCCAAGAATGCAGACCACTGGGGAAGTCACCTGTGCCCAGAGATGATTAGAAGCAATGCCAGTGTGGTCCTCCACACTGTGCATCTAGCCTTGGCTATTGCACATATATACAAATAGTCATCTAGCAATGACTATTGCTTTGTAATTCCCAGATGAATTGTGTTTTACAGGTACCTGGCTACTACTTTTCAACCTGGGTTTACTGAAACTTTAAAATTCTTTGATATGCTTTTTATTTCAGTGCCTGTGGGCACTCATTAAGTCATTATTCTGTGAATGGAGAGTTGTACTTTCAAGTTCCATATTCTCTCTCTCTCTCTCTTTTTTTTTTTTTTTTTTTTTTTTTTTTTAACTTATGTGTTATTTGCTGCAAATTGACTTTGTTTCTATTAACCCACTTGAATTTGCTGGTGAGAATTTTCATTAAAAGCAAGACAAGGGATGCAAAAGAGAAGGGATGCAAATGCAGAAGAATGAAAGATAAAATGCAGAAGAATGAAAGATAAAGTCTCTACTGATATAGATGAAGTTAAAATAAAGTAAGAAAAAGCAGGAAAAAAAAATCTTTGGGTCATCTAATTTATTTAATTCTATTGATTAGTTTAGATCTATAAGGTTAATCTCCAATAGGAAAACTGTTGGTATAGCTAACCTAGTAAACCTAGTATAATTATATTCAGGGACAAAATCAATTACATTTTTAAATGAAAAGCCAAAGAACATTTTTTCCTCTAGTACTCCAAGTCTGCTTTTGCAGTATAAGAGCAAAAGCAGCCAAAGTAACCTAACTTAGTTCAATTTTCATCATGTGATAGAAAAATGTTACTGTCACATTCTAAATCATAGAAGTTTTTTTAATGCTCTTAGTACTTCCCTTAGCTAAAATACATAAAAAGTTTCCCCTATATTAGTCCTCAAAGATACACCATAGGAATGTTATATGACTGCAAAGAGAAGAAAGCAGTTTTGATTGAAAGAAAGGAAAAAGTGAGCCATTCACTGGAAAATTTTAGAACAGCTGAGTTTGATAGATAACACCTTGTGAGGAGATGAGAATTCTCCCCACTTCTTTTCAGCTCAACACCCATCTGATCCCAGCTGATCCAGTGGAGATAAAACCTATGGAGCAGACTCTGATTATCTTTCCCTTGCTGCCAGGAGTGTTAGGAGTTAAGTTATTGCTGTTAATATAGTCCTTTGGCTTCTGGAGACACAGGCCCCATAGGAGTATTACTACTTCAGAGAGGCTTAAAAAAATGATGAGCCAAAATGACAGGAGATAGTGGGGTGAATCTGCACTCATCTGGGTGAGCAAAGACAGAGATGATTTGGATTCATTTCAGGTTACTACATTGATAGGGGAGCATTCATAAGTAAAAAAAGCCGTTCAGGTTGATTTCAGTCCAGCACTTGTTTCCAATGGCCATTTTCATACATTTGCCATTGACCAAACATAAAGTCTAAAGATTTAAATCCATAACACCAGATTGCATGGATTGAGGTTTTTGTTTGAACCTCAGTTCTGGAGTTATTTCCCGAAGTGTTTTGTTCCACAAATTTCTCAAGAATTCACTGTCCTTCGGGCAATTTGCACATTGTAATTACCAATGGACTGCACAGGTGTAAAGAGGAAGCTACACTAGGGTGGATCATGCTAGCAAATTTCTAGTTTCAGATTTACCAATTCTGGTCCACCCTGGACAGGTTATAAATATATAGATCAGAGGTGCACTTTTTTTTTTTTA